>NW_022157907.1:0-285610 GCF_003316985.1 Fusarium coffeatum | reverse complement strand
TAACCCTATCCTAACCCTAACCTTTACAAGACCCTTAGGGAGGCTACAGAAGAAAAACGCTGGAAATACAGATCCCTAGGGGCCTTCTTTTAGCCTATTATTATCTCTTTAGGGGGCCTTATAGAGCTAGAGACTACTAAAGCCTACCGGAAGTTACAGGACCTTATAGGGCCTGTAGCAGTAGTATAGCTTAATTCCTCTATAGCCCTAGCCCTTACAAGGACCCGGGCTATCTTAGCAGCCTCTATTAGCAATGAAGCCCCTAGAGGGATAGCTACTTCCCTCTAGAACCCCTTTAAAAGGGATTCCTAAGGCTCCTTATAGCCTTACTTATCCCCTATAACTACTACCTATAGTAGTTACTTACCTTACCTTCTTACTTTATTTCCTTTACCTTATTTTTCTATCTTATTTTCCTATTTTATTTCCTTACCTTATTTTCCTACCTTATTTTCTTACTTTTCTCCTTACCTTATAGCTAGCCTTATTTTCCTTACCTTACCCTATACTACTTATAGCTCTATTTCTTTTACTATTTTCCTTATATTCCCTATAGCTATAGATATCTTTCTATTTCCTTATACTGTAAATCGTTACTAGAAAAGCAACTGGGTAGATAGCTTAGATAGTTAATACTAACCCTATCCTAACCCTAAGATCCTCTATCCTCTATCCTCTATTAGTTCCCATATTTCTGAAAATCCAATCACACTACCTATTAATAAAATAAAAGAATCGCTTTTATCTATTAGCATAACGGCATTAGCCGCGCTAGCCCTTGAGCTTGTGCGGCGAATGGGGCTTTGACGGACAATGGTGCCTTTCTTGTCAAGTTGGTATCTGGTCGCTACTCACACGTACTTCCTGCTAGGAGAGATAATTATTCCATCACCTCTGTTTGTAAAGCAAGGTCATATGTTTGCTTTCGTGGTCGCAGTACCTATGTGAGACGAGCGAGCCTACAACAGCGAGTAATCTTAATTAATTAGGTTATAGTATAGTATTTTTAGCTGAGACAGATAGTACTGAGTTGCTTTCATAGTTGCAATATTCCTAGTAAAGCTAATCAAGAGTTTGTTTTAATAGTTTAATTAAAGTTATTACAAATCCAAAGTATAGTTAAGTTAATACACTAAACATATAAAAACTGTCTCTTATCTATTATCAAATTCTAATCTTGAAGGAGATAAAATCTCGGAAATCGATAATAACACATTCGTTTGGATTTGCCTTTTCTGCTGCTATCCATGCATAAGGCAGAGCCGGTTCTGGGATACGCCTGAAGTAGGCATCCAGTTGAACCCAATTAATACTTCTCATAAGATATTGAGCTATGAGTGTGTGTGAATATGCGTAATCATCCGTTGATATTGTGCCCTTGACTCCGTGAGCGCCCACTGATTGTGCTTGTATAATGTTTTCGTTTGATTCTTCTTGTTCAGGCGCACTGGGCCCAACTTCTGTGAGCTTTGCTTTGCCACTAGGGAGAACTTGAGAGAAAAAGAACCTATCTTAGTAAAGTTCTACTAATGTGAGCAGTGAAACTTACTGATGGATAATACTGTGCGTTCCCTACGTATAGATGATTGACCCGTCACCTGTTCATGATCGTTGCTGATGAATCGTGGTAAGATATTTGCCTGTAATGCATTAGAAGTCATATGGTATAAGGAGAGTCATATGCTGCCATAGCAAAAGTACTAAACACCAGACTCGTGGACAATGTGCCACATTCTGGTTCACGGAGTTAAGCTGCTTGGGTCAAGGAAACAAGGTATACATACATATTGAAAGGCTTTCGAGGTCAAAGGCAGCCAAAGCATAATGTTACCAGGGCTTCCCCCGTAGTGGTTCATTGTGTGACGAACTGCGCTGGGGGTCGCGGCCCATCTGGTCTCAGTGACTCTAGCGCTGTGAGGGTCTTGACCTGCATCGTAGGTATGGAAGCGAACCAAACAGTCATTGGCCTTCACAACCTCCCAACGTCCTTGTGGATCGAATGGATCGTAGGGGGAATCAACGATGCCTTGCATGAGATCAGTTTCACTTGCCACAAACCCGAGTTCCGAACACGGGATAGCAGCCACTGTGCAGAGAAGTGCTGCTCCCAGAGTGATCCTTTGGAAGTGCATGGTTGGACTGCAATGTGTTTCCTGCGAAACTGAGACTTGTGTGAGGGGAGAGAAGTTGATGGGAGCTGAACCAATGCTGGAGCCGACCAAGATATAGGCGAGACTTTACATGAGCGGCATTTTGCGATGCTAGATTGATTGGACGTGACACATGATAAAACGAATTTTAATATTACCAATCTAATGGCTCGGACCCTTGTTGTTTTTAATCGCGCGGTGTAGGGAAGCCCTGGTCTAGTTCCTCCGTGGGATCGTGGAGACCTCGCCACCGCCCGAGGCAATCTAACTAAGTGGCGGTGCACTCCTCTCTTTATCGCCTCTACAGCTTTGAACGACATCTCTATCTACCCAGTTGAAGACTTGAGGTACAAGCACCCAAACGCACAGACTATGGTACACTGTTGGGAAACAGAGACAGTTGTTTTAAATTCTATTAAGTACAACATTTCTTAGTATTTGAAGACATAGATGTTATTTATCCACTCAAAGTAAATGCCTATAGATATGAATATATCTTGCGCTAAAACTTTTGTTCCTCTTTCTTTTCTTTTTTTCCCGCGAGGTCTAAAGGATTTTCGGAAGGATTTCGGAAGGATTTCTTGAAAGATCATGAACGGATGTACTAAACTTCGGGAAGAGTACCAACAAGGTTAGCTTGGATTATCAGTCCCAAGGATCAGTCTGAGCCCGCCTATCGGATCCCGGAGAAAAGTAGGATGTGGTCCAGATACCTCGGATGATAGTTTAACTCTAATTTAAAAACCCCTTGAACTACGGATAGATAATTACCCTTAGAGACCCTTGACCTTCTAAAATTCCACTTGCGTTTCACGCTGCTTCCTTCGTGTGGAGACGCATGCAGCGTCCCTGCGTCCAAGATTGCCCAGAGAATATCGAGAGTCTAGACAACTGCAGAGTTTTCTTATCCGACTTGGCATACAACAATGGCTGATTATATCCTGTAACTAATGTCAAGAGCTCAAGTGGAGCTCACTAATGGCATCCCTTTTGTCACTTCCTCTTATACTCTTATTCTTCCATTCTATGACTTCTCAGGTCTATTGCACATCCAACACTCTGTTGTGACCTAATCCTCCGCGTTGCGCGTAGCTTGTCACCATGCACGTGAATTCCGCGCTTAATCTTGTCCTGCCGGCTCTTGCCTTCTTGGGCGGAACAGCAAGCTTGCCTTCTGGGCAATACTCTAACTACGAAGTAGAGTTCAGAGAAACCGCTTTCGCTTCCAATCATGCAGGTCTCACTACTCGTCAAGATGCGAAACCTGCTTTGAGAATCTTGCCTTTGGGTGCGTCTATTGTGAGCGGTGTTGGAACCAAGATTGGAACCGAGACTGGCAATGGGTAAGTGATGGATGAAGTGGAAGTTTTGTGGAATGGAAAACTAATGCATATGCCGTGTAGTTTTCGAAAACCTCTCAGGGACCAATTGAGATACAAGGGTGTATGTATATTTCATGAAGTCCTCCCATATGTGACCTTGTGTCATAAATATACTTATAAATCTCATTATAGTGGCTTGTCAATATGGTCGGCAGCAAACGGAATGGAGACATGGTGGATGGAGTAAGCTCGCGACCAGCCTCTGGGGTTTATCTCAGCACTAACTTTATAGGATTTCGAAGCCACTAGCGGTGATACTATCGACCAGGTCCGCAAAGCAGGACGCAACTCATATGGATACAAGCCCAATGTCGTTCTAGTAAGTTGTCGTCAATCCACAATGAATAACACAACAACTAAGCTCTCTGACAGATCAACGCCGGCACCAACGATGCAAATCAAAACAAGGTATACATGCCCTTTACCTGACTACTATTGGGTAATAGCTAACAATCTTCCAGGTGGATGGAGCAGGTAGCCGGTTGGAGGCACTCCTTAATGATATTTGGACCTCCGATGGTATGTCCAAGACATTTGTTGTTGTGTCATCTGTGATCCGACGCAACGATGCTCAGGCAGAGCGCAATCGACTAGAGATCAACGAACAATACAAGTATGTATCTATGCTACCTACTTCATTCTCTCTTCTAACTCTGTTTGCTCCTTAGGAAGATGATTAGGCGCCTCCAAAGTACTGGAAAACGGGTCGAATATATTGATATCGACATTCCGTTGAACGAGCTGGTAGCGGATGGAATCCACCCCAAGTAAGTCAAACCGTCTCTCATCTACATATCCACCACTGACGATAAACTCTCAACAGCGAGGCCGGGCATAAGAAGATGGCAATCAAGTTCTGGTATGCCATCGAATGGGCTCATCAGGATGGACTCATTGCAGAGGCTTCTCCGTTCACTGCCACAGTGGGCAACACTTGTGACAAACAACCTGGACAAGCCCAGTACGGCGGTGTCACCCAGAAGGGCTCAGGCGAAGACGATGGCATCTACTACCATAACAGCCAGGAGATGGGCACTATCTGGTCATACACCTCGGAGTTTGATCGTGATCAGTGGTTCTTCACCAGGCTATATGGATCAAAGTATGATGATATCGTTGGTTGGTGGTATGCTGATAAGGTGCTTACCTTTGCCACTTGGAAGAATAACGGAGGAGGCAAGTTCTCCAAAGTGTCTGACCTACAGACCAACCTCTTCTGCAACCCTCGCGGCATCTTCTGGGTTGATCTCAATGGCGATGGCTACGATGATTTCCTGTGCGTCTCGCCCAATGGAGATACATTGGCATCTATCAACAACAAAGATGGAACCGCTACCAAGCCACCAACTTTCAAGAACATCGGCATGATCAAGGGCAACGTCGGTTTCAAGCAGGACCGTGTCAGATGGGGTGACATCGACGGCGATGGCAGAGCTGATTACATGATCCTCGACGACGGTGGAAATGTTCGTGCTTGGAGAAATTCAGGTACCTCTGACACACCCAGCTGGCAACCTCTGGGCTTGCGCTTCTCCGCCAAGGGCATGGGCGACATGCGTGGTGTCCGCTTCGAGGATATCAACGGCGATGGGCGCGACGACTGGTTGTGGGTGAGCGAGACAGGTGCCACAACAACTTGGACCAACTCCCGAAGCTGCAAGAAGGGGAAGCTTGGCGACGGCCTCAACGTGGCCTGGCGACAAGGTTTCTGGAAGGGCTCTTCTTCGGGACCAACCCATGCCGGTGCTGGTTCTTCTAGTCGAGACAGAATCCACTTCGCCAGGATCTATGGCGATGCTGCTTTTGGGCTTTTACCCAAGGCAGACTATGTCTATCTACAATCAACCAAGCAAACGGACGGCAGGTTCAAGTTCGACATGAAGGTTTGGAAGAACACTGGAGGGGGTTCTACCAAGCTCAAGGCCGATGGCAACAAGTACTGCAACATGCACGGCCACTCAGATGGACGACAAGACTATGTTTGGACTCTATCAACAGGCAAAATGACTGTCTGGCCTAACCTGGGAAAGAAGTCTGTCAGCGGCGGCAACGATGTCTTCTGGGGCAGTCCCAAAGATCTCTGGAAGCCTTCAAAGGACATGGATCGTCGAGACCTCCATCTAGTTGACTGGAATGACGATGGTGCGTGCGATATCGCATGGGTCGATCCCGACAACAACAACAAGGTTTCCGTCTGGATCAACAACTACAAGAAGACGGGTTCTTTCACCTGGACATACCTCGCCGATCCAGCCCCAGTTTTGAACTGTCCCGAGAAGAGAGGAGTGGGTATTCACGACCTTGCTGTCAGGTTTGCCGACGTTTCAGACAACAAGTTGTCAGACTACATTTGTATCCAGCCCGACGGGCGCTTCTACGGCTGGACTCACAACACGGATGGTTCCTGGGAGAGAATTGCCCAGTTCAAAAAGGCGGAGGGTATCGATCGTGCCAACCTTCGTTTCGGCAACGTCAACGGCAAGGGTGGTGAAGACATGATCTGGGTCGACAAGTACACGGGCGATGCCACTGTCTATATCAACAGAGGCAAGATGGATACTGGCGGTAGCAACTGGTGGTTCTTGAAGAGCGGAAAACAGTACGATGGCTCCTGGGCTGGTACCTGTCAGTACTTCCCTGACCTCGATGGAGATGGCAGAGCAGACTTGCACTCCATCACGGCTACATTCGACAATCGTGGAGAAACATTCTTCAACCGCTGTGGTATGACGGACCGTACAGGCGATGACAAAGGCTGGGCCCCCGGCCAGGATCCAGGATTCGGCGCCCTGCCATCTCCCGGTTCCAAGCCAGGAACCGGTGTTCCAGCTCTTCCATCAACTTGCGAGCCAATCTGCTGGGATGTGTCTGACGACAAAGAGACCAAGTGTGCCAAGGACGGTACCGACTGGGACGTGGTGAGTAGAGACAGTGACACCCCATACGATCGCTTGAACATCCAAAAGCTTGCTGCCATTGGAGACTCTTACTCGGCTGGAATCGGTGCTGGAGACAGACTCGGTAGTGTCTCTGAAGCCTTCAAGTCTGGCAGTGGTAAGTTCTCCTCGTGGAGCCCTCATGTTACCGCCCGGAATCTAACCTTGTGGAAATAGACTTTGCTTGTGCCCGCTACAACAAGGCCTATCCGTACCTTCTCAACCAGGACGAAAGAATTGGCGATCCATCCCGTCGCAAGTTCCAGTTTCTTTCTTGCTCCGGCGCTGTTATGAAAGATGTGCTAGACAAGCAAATTCCAGAGCTCGACAGCAACCAAGACGCCATTACTTTATCCATCGGCGGTAACGATGTGGGCTTGATCGACCTGCTGAACTCATGCATTTTCCAAATGGGTGTTTTCACCAAAGCCCAAGCCGCAGCTGCAAAGTTGATTGCAGAGGCTGACAAGGAATACGCATGGGCAAAGGGCTTTGATTGGGATAGTCTCTCTCGAGGTTGCGAGGGTCAAATAGATCACAGCAAATCCCTTGCCGACTCGCAGGCTTTCAGCAAGAACCTCGACGATGTCTTGTCGGCTGCCAAAAAGAAGCTCAACAATGGGTATGCCGCCTACTCTTTTCTTTTTCACTGAAACCTCACTAACGATGATGCAGAGCCAAGATTTATGTCACAGGGTGAGCCTTTTAACTTTCTAAACTTCTGAACGCTGTGATTGACAATGTTTGTAGGTACGCCAAATTCTTCGCCGAAACAATGACAACCGAGTGTGACAAGGTCACTTGGACAACATGGATTTACGTAAGTCAACCATGAATTAGGCATCGTATCATGACTGATTGAGAAACAGAAATTGGCAAATCTTGGGCAACCGGCCGAGTACTTGACGAGAGCTCGTCGCCTTTCCCTGAACCTTTTGGTTGACAAAGTCAACTCGCAAATTGTCCGTTGAGTCCCTACCTCCAACATCTCTTCTCTTTTACTGACGGTTCTTTATAGCAAGCGGCTGTTGAACGAGCAGGAGACTCGGTCAGGTATATCTCCTATGACGGTATGGTCGGCCATTATGGTGGCAGGTATTGTGAACCAGGCGTCGATGAGTCGACCAATGAGAGTAATACCAGGCGCGGACTCCTGTTCTACGAACTAAACACGTGGGACCCCGCAGGAACGACGCCTTGGAAGCGTGACACTGCTGGCGAACTGAGTGAGACATTCTACGGTGGTATGCTCGTTCTGGCACAAATCACACGCCTCTTGGATCCCGATGCCGAGCTTCATCACGACAATGACAACAAGAAACGATCTGTCTCGACCAAAGCACTCGCTGCACGTGCAGACGTTGTCGATTACCTGGTGCCATTCGGATATGCACGAGTCTTTCACCCCCAAATCCCCCTGCATTACTTGATGGCAAGATTGGTTGCCTTCGAGATCATGTCGGACCATCTAGTTCGCACGGGGTATGCGACTTGGCTCCCTGATGAGGATATGAACTACGCTTGTGAAAAGTATGTCTTCCCTGAGTCGTCTTCTTCCCCAATCCGTACTAACCATGATGATCAGAGGCCCAGACCCGGAACCGCCAAATGATGACCCCCCCAGAGAAAAGAAATGGTCTAGTAAGTGACACATGTCTGCTTTTGTCCATGTCAAACCGGGACTGACATGTAATAGTGGAAATCTACAAACTGCAATCAGACCCAAGCAAAACAGACTGCACTAAACGAGACGACAAACCGTATAGAAAGGTCTGGGGTTTCGAGCTGGAAAAGTGTTACAACTTCGGGGAAATGCCTGACACAGATTGCCGACAATACACTGGAAAGAAAGAGGAAGGATGTCAGGGAACTTTCAGCCCACATAGCATCCTTGTCCCGGACGAAGGGTATAACTGCATCTTTTTCTTTGGTGATTCATGCACCCGTCCGTTTGATCGCTCGTCCGACCACTCCTGCATGTCAACAAATACGGGCGACGGCTGGGTCGCTAATCAAATCGGGTCTTTCAGATGCGTGAGTATACTCCTACAGCTCCCCTTCTACTGATCACCTTGAACCGTACTAACAGTTCTCGCAGTTGAAAGAAACGAAGTAATAATACCTTTTACGAGTTGTAACAGTGCGGGGGTCAATGCGGATTGCTTCAAGTTCTCTAATACAATGTTGAGAGATGTACCCTTTTGTAAATTAGTTCACCCCGTTTTCGAGGGAAGATTAGTAGATTTAGTGTCACCCTATAGAGCAGAATCAACCTACAGACACTTAGAATTATGGCACCCACTGTACGAAAAGGTGTCAGAAAGTCGATTCCATGTATTGTTGTAAAGTACCGGTAAATAAACCGGTCCGTCCATAGTGGAGCCGGGCGGACTGCCGATAGAGTGGGTCTGACAATTCACCTTGGCCCGTAAACACGCCTGATACTTTATCCCACAGTCACTATACTCCTGATGTGCTGTTGTTTGGGTGATTCTTAGTCTCACATTACCCTCAGTGATGCAGTGCGTGGATCTCGAGTTCAGGACATCCCAGATTTGGGTTATGGACTTATAGTATATATGACTCTATGGCAGCGATGTTGCTACAGGATCCAATCAACTAAGTTAGAGTATGGAACACAGGATATGCAAGCTGAGTAGCTAACACACATGTAACCGGTTTCGTTCCCTGGCCGTTACCACCTGATCGTCGTGACTGGTCCCCCGGCCATTATTGTCAATAAAGAGCTTCAACCCCACAGCGCGATCCTTATTCTTGGTCCGCAAAGACAACTTGTCAGACTTCTTCCCTTCGCAATACCCCCAAGCCGGACTCTCCTTGCCATCCTCAGTGATAAACTGCAACCCCGTCAAGATACCATCTTTATCAATCCATACGTGGGCGAACTTGAGACGAGCTCCCTCGATATTCCACTCGTCTTGGACGTAATGTGGCTTCTGTTCGAGTTCCTCCTCGCCGCGGCGTGAGCCTTGAAAGAACCAGCACCAGTAGTTCCCCTTCAGGCCGAGGGTGTCCTTGGGAGGCGTGAATTCTGTTGGACCGATGGAGGCTGTCGTCTGGTCCTCGGCGTAGTTGAAGGACAGAGAAACCAGAGGGAGTTGTGAAGACTCGGTTCCGTGACATAATGCTACTTTGATGGATGAGATGGGTCTGCTGCAGTCGAACCATGATACAGTGGCTTTATCACTCGGTACCTGTCGTTGTTCAACCTTTCTTTTGCCATAGATGGTGCCAAATTCTCGCAAATCTTTCGGTGGAGGGCCTGGAACCCAGTATCTCCCTTCTTTATCCTTCGCCAGCGTGGGTGTACTGACAGGAATACGACTCCACTTGCGAGTGAAAGCACCGACATTTTGGAAGTCTATGCCAGGACTGTTTCTGTCCCCCCAATGGCAGTAGATACCCATGAGAGCATCGCGGCAATGTTTTTGTTCTTCAGAAAAGACAACTCCGTTCCTACCAGCGCCCGCTTCAACGATCACTTGGCGTCCTCTATTCGTGACAAACCGTACACCGTCAAGTTGGAGAGATGTGGCGACGTGGAAGTAGAGAATCTACTCGCCTCCACGCCCGTCAATCTCAAGATACTGCATAGCGTATGTCTTGCCGATACTGCGAGTAGTGCCATCATTCCGGCGGAGTTCGAAACCTCGAACTTGAGCATCCACGCCTATGGCAGATATCATGTCCAGATCGCTCTCTTTCGTGCCAAATATCCGCGTCTCCATCTGCAAGTCATCCTTTGTTAAGTCACTGGTGATCGCACCATGTCGGCAAGGCATAATATCGAGCTCGTCGGGTGGTGCTTCTCCCTTCCACAGATGCCCTGCAGTCGAGGGGCTGTTGGGTGGAATCGGTAGGCCCATTAGATCTAGACGCTGCTTGTGCTGCAGACGATAGACGCTGTCTCGGGGTACCTTTTGAAAGGCTGGAACATAAGGGCAAGCTTTTCAATGGGCTGCCCAATACCCAGGCCGATTCTGAAGCCGACAACGAAATTGCCAGGATCGGGACGGATAACTCGCACATCGCCTTGAATCTGGCCAACCTGGACGGGATCTCCCCTGAAGAAGCTGAATCGCAGCCCGACAACTTTGCGAATAACCTTGGTGAGGTCCTTTTCATCAACTTCTGCCTTTGTAATAATGGCCATCTCGGTAATCCAACCCTTCTTCGGGATCTTTACGTCCTTACTCGTTGCAAATAGCTTCTCATTCCCGCATACTTTCTGAGTCGCATGCTCAGTTTCTCGCGTTCCTATACCGACCAGCTCGCCTTCTTTTGACCAAAATACCGTGATGATAGGTTGGGCAGTTTTCACGGCCGCGAATGTATCCAGGAGACCAAGTACGGTGAAAATGGTGCTGTTGTTGTAGGGATAGCGTAGCATTGGTAGGATAGTGCTGTATGCATCGTCAAGCACAGGTGATATATCGATTAACAACTCTTTTGATGCATGATAAGCTTTGTGTAAAGGCCAGTATCTTTGAGAAGTCGTTCGCACACTCCCCAGATCCGAGCGCGATTCCGAAGTCTTTTGGTAACAGCGCCACTACGCGAGTCTTTGCCAGTGCTGACGGCTCTCATGGCTTTGTAGAGTTTGAACCAGTCGATCTCGGAGTTCGATAGTACCTTCAAGCGGGCCAAATAGTAGAGAGCCCACTTCATGCCGGATTGAAACTTGGCTTTCTAGAATGCATTGGACGACGTGACATTGGCGGCGCTGCGAGAAGCAAGACGGATGGCGCAGAGGCTGCCGTAGTCGAGACATTCCAGCACGCCAGACATAATCTCGTCTGGAAGCAATTCGAACCTGCTATCACTTCTACTGTTCGTCTGATAAGAGCAGCGTTTTACATCAGACTCCTCCAGCTTCGATTCCTGCAAGATCAACTTGATGAACTTTTGGACACGTGGGATCTTTGTTGGTGAGGCAACGACATATTCCAGTCCTGTAATCCACTTCCACTCGATCTCCCGACAGGCTGACGCGTCGCCGCCATAATCATAGTCAAGACCAAATGCATTCCTGTCAGGCACATGGGGGATGAGGATCTCGTACAGCGCAGCAATGACAATTTTAGTCGGGGCGACGACTTGCTCAAGAATAGAGTAACAATCCTCATGAAAGGGAATCAAAATGTCGTGGCTTTCGCCCCAATCGTATCTATTCGAATATGTATTAGCACTGCTTCAGTGGATTGCAGTTTTGTACTTACACACGCACTTCGTGACTGCGAAGTCCATGTTGTGCGATTTCGTCCGCTTTTACGTAATACCAGTTGAAGTGTGAATAATCAGCAGAAATAGAGAAGACCCTCCTATGTATAGTCAGAAAACCATTTGTACACTCTCGGTCACGTTTGGGGCTTACCCTTTGGTACGGGAACCCCGACCAATGATGTTGGTATTTTCTAGCTATTCTATGCTGCTTGTTGATACCAGGTTTCTATGATAAGCTCCCCTTTCAGTCGAGTGTGCCGGAACACCGCAGAGGGCGCAATGTGTGTCTTCCCGTTCCTGGGACATTACGGCGGTGACCGGTTGGCTTCTTGTTGTGGATATTGAAACTGGAGAAGTTAGGTTGAGACGAAACTATCACTAAGTGTTATGCCTGAGGGCCTGAGGCAGAAACTAATCGCGTTTCTCGCAACATTAATTAGCCCGCTTCTCCTGGTTGTGGATCTAACGTTTACTGGAGCCTGATTTTGTTACTGCTCCACTTCGGCAGATCAACGAGTGGTTTCAACCAGTGTTGGTACATCTCTCTAGTTCATAACGTTTGGTCCACCCAGGAGTCAAATACACACAATCCTCAAATAAGAGCTTGGTAGAAAGTGGTAGTATTATTCGAGTTGCTGATGTGAGAAATTGGGGGCTGATAGCCGAGTCGAAAAGTTCTCATTTTAGCTAGTTTCTGTATCAGTGAGAAAGTATCATATGTATGTAAGACAGAATATGGCAAGCAATTGGTGTGATTTTCGCGAGGAAGCAAAATACTACTAGAACCAGACTCTGTAATTGTAATTTGATATGCAAGATACCAAAACCATATACTGTATGTATTGAGTAAATAGCACAGTCACTTTGTGGAATCGGCTATAAAAGAAACAAAAGACGCCATGAGTTTCCACACGGGATATACTGAATCATCTTTCATGACCTTTAAGGCATACAGCTCCAAGAACGACACAAACTATTTTTCAATATGCATTTCACCAATTTCCTTGTTGGCTCAGTCCTCTGCTATCTTGTCACCGCCTTCAAAGTCCCTAAGGGCACTACAGACGGCTTCTACAAAGTGCACCTCAACGCAAATGGACAAGAAATCCACGAACGCGTCTCAAGCCTCGCAGATGAAGCCACACCTGCAGGCGTCTCCATAGCGAAGCGAGCCCTGAAAGAGAAGCGAGAATGGCGTTGGAACACATGGTGCGGCTGCGGCATCGAACTCAATCACGACAATTGCGATGATGCCGTCCAGGATCTGAAGGATCAGATGGGCTCAGCCGTCTAGTTCGTCACACCTGGCGGCGCCTTTTACTCCATCCGTGGCGACGCCGTGGCCTTTGCCTGTAACACTAATGCCATTGATGCTGTTGTATCGGCCGATTGGGTAACGCGGGTGGCCGAGACGGTAACTGAGCGCTGTGGTTGGTATATTGCGGGCACTGGCAAGGTTGACTAAGTAAGCATGGATGTCAACACGACTGATATAGGCTATATGATTTGGCCAGACGGTGTGGACTTTTGTGGTAATGCTGAGGCGTCGTCGGATTGGAAGTGTTGATAGAATGAGATTTACAAAGGCATCTTAGGGTGAGAGGGGATTTTGTGACTGAGGTGTGACGGTTGGGGTTTCCAAAGGGATACACTAAGCCGTACTGGGTGTATGTTTGTAGAATTGTAGGATACAGTTTGAGCGGTAGCGAAGATGTCACGTCTCTTAGTAGTCAATAGAGCGGGTTAGGCGTATTGAGGTAAAGAAGTTGTATTGATAGCTGGTGAGGTAAGTTCTATCTAAGTGCTAATGAGTGTGGTCTATATACTAAATGGCTGTGGTGAGGATCACGGTGGGTGAGGATCACGGTGATCCTGGATCACGATAGCTCCTGGAGCGTAGTGATCCCGCTGTATAGGTGATCCGTGATTGATTGGGTCAAAATTGTGGGGTGCATGATCGGCACGTGATGGATGAGGCTGGGTCGTAACACCTGATCAATATTCTTCGATTCGACAAAACCCCCTTGCCATAATCTCAATCTTCTGCCGTCCCAGCGGTTTTCCCTAACGATGGGTGCAGATGGGGAACGAGATCATGTCGGAACTCCTGCGCGCCTGGAGGCCGTTGGGTAAGGCGGTCGCATAATTGAGGGAAGAGGGGACGGAGCACTGTTGGCTTATGTATGCACTGTCATTGCTGCGACGCAAAATGCAGCTGGCAGAATAAAAGACGGCGAAATAGCATTCTAGAATTTAAAGAAAATTCTTATATAAGATAAAGCTCTATTATACAGTACATTTTACAGTGTAAATAGGTTTTTAGATCTATAGCTTTATAGCAATTTTATAGATTTTAAAAAAGATTATATAACTTATTTAAAGAGTCAAATAGATACTATTAAGATTTTAGCTATTTTAGGCTTAGTTGGGACTTTTAAAGAGTTTTTTAAAAACTGGATTTAAGGTATATAGGGTAATGCGGCGCTCGCTTATCAACCACGTTAACTTATATCATATATATATAAAAGTAAGACTCTTAATCTGCTTATATAGGTTAAAGATAGCTAGGACTAGAGTCTAATTAAATTAAACAATTAGCTATGCTTTCAAGTGCAGAATAGAAGTCAGCCAAATCCGGCTTTTCATCTCCCGCTGGAATGCACAGAGCAAGCATCCTCATAAACGCAACCCCCAGCCGAAATGCTGCGAATCCTTAAGTTATATAGCGTTCGAAGCTCTCCGAAGGCTCTCCGAGAGCCTTGGGATGCCGATAAATGTCCCGTGAGAGATCCTCAGATTTCGGTCGGCGAACCTTGTCGTGCGAACGAGAAACCGCAGAGATATGGTCGACTTAGGCGGTCAATTGACGGGCTAGAGGTCGGAGAGACGAGGAGAATGTTTTCAGATCGCATGTCTTTATGGAGCCAGCCGGCTGTGTGGAAGCTCAGGAGCGTCTGGCACACCTGCGCAGCTAAACGAAGTCGCATACCAACATCTGGCAGTGGTCCGCTGGATTTCGATAATACATTGAGCAGGGAAAGAGGCTTCTCGGTGCCAGAAGGGAAACAGAAGACCAACCGGAAGCCCCCTTGCTCTTCAGTGTATCCCAGGCAAGGGAATGTCAGAAAAGATGGCGTGGGAGACTGCGAGAGTAGACCCACGAGGGCTTCAACACGTGGTTTAAGCTTCGCTTTCATTCTCGGCTGTACACGCTTCTCTTCTATCAGCATGGTGTCTCCCTGGTACAGGGAAGATCCAATGGTTGATATCATCATATGAATGCTAGACAGCTGGGAAGGGTCCAGAACCGATGGGAGTTCTGCTGGTAGTACACGGCTGGTCCCATCATCGGAGTGCGCTTGTTGCTGGGTATCACCACTATGTGATGTGAGCAAAATATGCTGTGCCTTCAGGCCTGCCGAGGCAGCGAGGCTGTTCTTAACACCAGCATCTGTGAATGAGTCTTGTAGAGATTTCTGGAGATACTGAAGACCCTTGATATCTTCACTCGTTTGGATCGCGAGTTGCAGCGTCTGGTTGACTGCGCGAGACGTCTGGATTCGGTGAGGAATGTCCAAGAGAGACCAAAGCCCATCGACAAGACCGGTCACATCCTGTACCAGCTCCGCGTACTTTTTCTTGTCGACAGCGTCCCAATAAAGGCGCCTTGGGAACCGATTCGCGGTGTTCAGTGTAGATGCGCGCTTGAGGATGCCCTGGCGAATCTCGGATGACACAATATGCGAAAGGATCGACGAAGCCGGGTTATCCGAGACGATCGCCGGTTCGGAAGGGACCAAGTCATCAGAACCATTAGGCGGAGACACAAGTTCCAACTTGTAGCGGTTTTTTAAAGCGTCCGTTGAGGAGAGAAGCTGCTCTAACTGGAACAAAATGATAGCGGCGGGATGCTTGTGTATCTCCAGTGATCCATCGTCCCTGGGAGGGTTGAGGCCGATTACCTTAGCCCATTCAATGAGTCGATGCTCTTGAAGCATGAGTTTTGTTCGTTCGATGGCTGCATCCTTTCCGATGTTTCGAGCGTCAGATATCAAGGTGAAGCCTCTAACGCAGCTGGCCAAAAGGTCGAAGGAGAGCGACACCACAGCTAGAGCTGTTCCGGGGTCCATGATGGATGTGCAATAGGGGTCTCTCCCCTATAAATATTTGTTGGAAAGTCTGGGTCTCGGTCGATCGCCCACGGGGTTTGTGTCGGATAGGCGTGTGATTGTGGATGATGCCTAACCAGCCTGGCAAGATGCTAGTCTACCTGTTGTATGAGGCTTATGCAAGTGCAATTATCCGATATTCAGATCCCCGAGCACTGTTGTACTGGCGCCTCCGACCATTTAGGCTCTTTTAAGCAGTCAATGATCATATATCCCTTCGCTAAAATATAGTTAACTCCTTTGACCACGCAGTGACTTATTTTTAGCTCACTCCTCCACTTTTTGATCCACTTCACTTGGTGTCTTTCGCCATAGTCCTCCAGTTGTCCTAACAATATCGTCAATGGCAAAACAGGCTGAGGCAGGCTATAGTACCTCAGCCGCAAATCAGTAATTACACAATAAGTACCTATGTGCTTACCAGCAACATAGGATCCTTGAAAGAAGGTAAGGCAACGGATCTACTCCTTTAAGGTTCCCCGCCTGGTCAAAACCCGGACCAACGTTCCTCCTTCATACTTTGAGCTGAACAGCTTGGACCTCTATCACCTAACTACTGATCCCCTAAAACGAAATGGATTCCTCGTCAGGAAGATATCTGACGTCTTGTAGGGGAGGAGCCTCCGATCCTACGACCTTCAAACCATGTGACCCTGTAACCCTAGCGGATGCACCCTTCATCCCGAACGCCTTGGACTTTGCGTACCGAGCGTTCTTGGCTGACAATACCGTGGCATTATCGGTCCCTCCAGGATTTTCGAATGCGCAAGCCGTGGACAGCGCCTCATTCGCCGGCCGGGGCGCAAGCTTCACCGTGTATCGACGTCGCATCCCACCCCAGAAGCCCCTAACGTCGCGTACAAACGTGGATGGCCTTTTGATCGAGATTAGAGATAAACGCAAGCTGCCGGAGGTAGTCGCCTACAAAGTGGCTGTCATCGAGTTTTCGGACAAAGGTGAAGCCACTCACACATCCTGGCACGCCATAGACGCGGCAATCATGGAGCTCTATCTCTCGACGCACCGCCCAATCCTGCAACACCCCAATCTCGTCGACTTTCTTGGATTGGCATGGGGCGCAAATCCGTTTAATTCATTGCAGAAACTACCGGTCCTCATGGTGGAGTTTGCGGAATACGGGAGCCTCTCGCAGCTGCAACAGAGGGAGTATCTCGGCATAGAGACTCGGCGTAAGCTCTGCCTTGATGTCTGCAAAGGTCTTCATATGCTTCATTCATGCGGCATCGTTCATGGCGACATCAAGGCACAGAATGTCTTGATATTTGCAGATGCGGAGCACAAATACAGAGCCAAAGTGAATAACTTCGGCTACTCCCAGGTGATAAATACTGAAAGGAGCAGCCTCTTGCTAGGAGGAACCCGGCCGTGGAAGGCCCCCGAGGCGAAGACAGCAGTCAAGGTATCAGACGCAAAGTATACCGACATATACTTATTGTCCCTTTTTATCTGGTGTACATTTGCACATGGTCAAAACATCTTCAAACTCCTCGTGGACCCCTCCAACCAATGCGAAGAATTCTACGCGGAAGCGGAGAAACTGAAGGAGACTGAAGAACTAGCTGCCCAGACAGATATTTCTGCATGGTACTTGAAAGCCATTATGGCCACTACTTATGGCGACACCGGCCAGTTCCTCCAGCACTTCCAGTCTCTCCAGCAGCAATTGCAGCAGAACAACGCACAGGCCAACCACTCGGCGGTTGGCATTGACGATATTGAAAAGATTCTGTGTGCCATTCCACCCGTGTTTTTTCAAACGTTGGAGCCACTGAAGCAACAGCTGATCGCAACTGTTCAACGTTTGGGTTTATACGATGCGATGAAAGGAGCTGTGACAATAGGATTATCGAATGAGCCACACCAAAGGGACCTCGACCAAATCATGGTCGCCCTGGGCCACAGGGTTCGTTTACTCAAGATAGGTACTCAAATTACCAACAGGTGATACATGATGAGGAGCTACCGAACCAGTGCGGGAGCCGAATCAAGTGTTGAAATCGAACCTGAATGTAGGTCATAATAGGCTTGCCCGTCGAATATATTGAAGACTCATCTCGCAAAGCAACATTTCTTCACGTGGCGCCACTGGACGGGGATGGAACCTTCCATTCAGGGGTACTTGACAACAACATACATCCAAAGAGGCGAGGGGGAGGTTAAGAAAGGTATGATAAACCCACCGGAGGCTTTCCTTCTCACGGCTCTCTACATCAACGGATACGGTGTAGACAAGGATACATCGCAAGCATTGCGATGGCTCTTTAACGCCTGGGGGGTGAAACATCCACTGGCGTCAGCATATGGATACCGAATCGCGCGTGCCATCGGGCTCACGCCTGATAACGCAGACAGCGTAATCGAAACCCTGGAACTAATGGCCCTGCGTGGTTCAAGAATTGCCCTCGAAGATCTCGCCATGCTCTCCAAGGATACCTATGAGAAAACGAAGAAAACGATCCGTGACGTCCTCGCAGGCACAGGCGCGAATTTCTTTTGGAAGACAGAAATGCTTCACGGATTTGCTCACAATATGTGGATGAGAACCTTTGAAAACATTACCATCTTGCTTGAGAATTCTTCTCAGTTCGATTCCATCGCTGACTACACAGCCAACAAGAGAGGTGACCGCATTCTTCATGTGGCCGCATGTTGCGGCCAAACTGAAGCCATCGGGGCTCTCCTGAATCGCTTTCCCTCACTTGAAGTTAATCAACTCAACGACCAAGGCGAGACGCCGCTTCTGTGTGCTTGCCGCGCAGGCTATACAGATACGGTCTTGTGGCTCACTTCGAATGGAGCAACCGCATCGGTGGCACCGAATGGAGAGTCTCCGCTTCACTGGCTGGTATCCTTTGATGATGAAGAGATCGAAAGCGTTGGCCCAGCACTGATCCAAGCCGGCGCGGATACAAATGCCAAGACTACTACATTCATCGCCTACCAAGCAGCGTTTCCGGCATCGCTAGATATTGATCGGCTCCCGGAGGGTTATCCAATCGGATGGGGTGAGTGTCTTCTATTCTATATCCATTGTCATGTCTTTCATAAACTACATGACTCAGATTTTGAGTGCATTAGAGGGGCTAATGTATGAACTAGCGACTCACTGTGACCGTCCCAAAATTGTCAAATTCTTGCTATCCAACACGGCCGATCCGAGGATGTGCAATACATCGTGGCCTCGAGCAAGAAGTGCGTTGGAAACTGCAGCATCGCAACTTCGTTCAGAGTGTCTGGAGTTGATGATCCATGCCATCGAGCAATTCAACCTCGAACAAGGGGCAGAGAAACGCGGCGGCTTCTTTGTGACAGGCCTCCTTCAGCAGGCCGTTTACGGCAGCAGCCTATTTGACATGATCCTATACCATGGGTCGAGATATCAACAGGCGATGGAATCAACTTTCCAGTGTCTATTGCCAAGGACTAGCAGGCTTACCTCCCCCCAAGGCTACGGCGGCTTTAACTAAACGCTTCTATATTTGGCCATCTCACTAGCCCGAGACGAATTGGTTGAATACCTCCTCAAACACGGAGCTGACGTCATGAAAGCTGGAGAAAACTACGATGAAGAAGTGCTTCAGTCCCAAGATGTTGGTGCGTTCAAAATGGCTGACATTAACTGCGCATGCGGCGTTGACCTGCGAACACCGCTCCTAGAGGCAGTTCGATGGAATCGTCCCACGATGGTCAATCTTCTCCTTGAGCATGGAGCACATGCCACGGGAGCTTCTAAAAACCCCTTCAGTGGATTAGCTTCAACGTGGACCGCTCTCCATGTCCTGGCGTACGCAAGACAGGATAATACGCGACTAGTCCAACCCCTTCTTGACCACGGCGCCCCCCTCGACGGCTTCCCGGACGAATTCGGCAGAACGGAATCCCGCTACTCGTCGCCGTGCAGAACGACCAGTTCCAGCTCGCTAACAGCTTTATATCGCATGGCGCCGATATCAACTTGTCCAGCCTGAGCAGCGGCCACCTGAGCTTCACAAACCCCACAACCATCTTCGGCCATGTCATCGCCTCCAACGCGCGAAATTCAATCACACGTCTCCGCTACCTCCTTGGCAGCGCAGACTGCTTGAACTTCATCGTCGAGCCAACCCGACAGTGGACGGCGCTCCACCGCGCCGCAGCCGCTCACATCGACGACGAGTTCCGCGGGACAGATGCAACCGAGGCGGCTGAGCTGGACTGGGCCGACATCGATTGGAGTGCAAACCGCGAGATTATGAATGAGCTACTATTACAGTTTAATGATCCGGAACAGCTTGACGCTGTTGAGGAAAGCATGGGCCTAACGGCGATGCACCTGGCAGTTCTCGCGGGTAATGAGGCCGCAGTGAAATTACTTCTTGACAAGGGTGCCCGCAGTGACGTGCCGAGTGCAGATGGCCAGGGACCGACAGCCGCTGTTGGAATACAGATGGAGAGGTTGCCTATGAGCGAAGTGGGTGCCCGGCCTGGCGAGGAAGAGGTGGCGACTCGTAAGAGGTGTAATGATCTTCTGAATCCGCGAGCCCAGCCTGCAGCATGAGCGAACCAGCGTGTCAACATGAAAGAAGCCAGAAATGGGCCGTTTCAGAGATGATAAAAGCTATAAATCAGACTTTGGGCGCATAAAGAAAAAGAAGAAAACCCAATTTAGAGACTAAGGAGAATTACAATTTCCTAGTTTCTGGAGTCTACAAGGGAAGTTTAAGGATTTCTTTGCGAGATATCGTTTTAAGTATCGGTCTGCGACTTGATAGAAAAGACTTGTCTTTGTCATGCATTCACCGTATACAGTGAGTGAATAGACAGGGTAACAAACGCCGAGGCGGAGAAAGACCGGGGTGAGTAGAACGAGATATAAACGAGGTAAACGATGCAGTAAACGAGGTCATACTTACACCCTACCGTCATGGCGGATCCAAGGGGGATCGAGATCGTGGTGGGGCAGGATGCCCCTTTTTCGACGCCAAAGCGTCCGAGTAGGGTAGTGAAGCCTACGAGCAAGGTCCGAGACACGGCGCGACAATTGGAGGATACTACCACAGAAACGCGACGAAACACCCGACAGACGACACGAAACGTACCGGCCGATGAACAGGTCGACCGACCGACCGATGCCAGAAAAAGTAGCGGCAGCAGTAGCAGCAGCGGCAGCGATGGAAGGGTAATGCTGCAGAAGGCGCTGGATCTCCTGGCAGAGTCGCGCAGGGAGACCAAGAGGCTGCAGGAAGCGCTGAAGGAACAGATGGAGATGACCAGGGAACTTAAAGAAGCTGTTACAAAGCAGGAACAGACAGTGCACGAGATGGGCAAGCAGATGGTCGAGATGAAGGAACGGATGACCGAGGAACTACAGCGGGGCCGTGAGCAGCTCGAAACTATCGCTACGAATGCAACGGATGGACCTCACCGGTCATATGCTGACGTGACACGACTAACGCCGTCTTTACCCCATAACGATTCAAGGACCTTAGCCACTCCTCCGAACCCCACAGACGTGCTTTACTGCACGATTGATGTTTCAAGACTAGGAGAAGATGAGGCTAGGCTCTCAACCGGAACGATCCGAACAACAGTGGAGAACGTAGTCCGCTCCGAACTGAATAATCCCACGTGGCGATGCCGAGCGGTGACTAAGGACCTAAAGAATCCCTACCGCGTCAGGGTCACCTGCAGAGACGAGAGCGAGCATGAGATTGTAAAACGCGTAGCGGAAACAAAACTAGCCCCAGGAGCCCGTATCCTACGAGACGATCTGTACCCTTTTAAACTAGTATTTTAGTAATTTAATAAAATTTATAGATATAATATATATATAGATAACTAGGTAATATATATAGGCTAGATTTATTATATTTTATTAAATTACTACTATAACTACGTATAGTAGGGTAAATTGTTAAGATTCTTAATAATAAAAGCATAGTAAAGGATAGCTTTATATAGATTACTAATAATTATTACCTTAGTATAGTTAAGCAATAAATAAAAGCTATTAAAATCAGCCTCTACCTTTAGCTTTATAGCTAGGCTTAGATCACAGCTGATCCAAGCCGTGCTATACCTAATCAAGATGTGCTGTAATTGGTCGCTATGAAAAATAACTCTACCCCTGTCAGTTAAAAGAACTCTACTAGAGTTCCTTTTGTTATTAACTACTATGCACTGGGTTCTGCTGCCTTTGTACTATTGTAGTAGATAATGTTTTGAAAAAGGGATTTAACATAAAGTGCTTAAGATGTTATGTATATATAGACTAGTATGTTAGTAATTTAACGAAATTTGCAGATATAATGTATACATAGATAACCGGGCAATGTGCATAGGCCAGATTTGTTGTATTTCGTTGAATTACCACCACGACTGCGTACAGTAGGTTAGCAACTTCCAAGACGAATATACCAATAACAAGCTAGAATATCTTATCAAAATATAAATAAGTTCAGTCTAAGAGCTATGCTACGTATATTTATATAGTAATGATCAGTTTTATACTACATTTAGCGTCCAGTCTAAGTGGGTAAAATATCTATGTTCTTGAAATTGTAATTTAAAAATAAACCCACTTACTAGATGTAACAATTAGCGAATTTTTTATTTGTATGTAAAGAAATGTATATAGGGTAACTTCTTACTTTCTGTAATACTATATCTCGCTATTGAGTTGTTATCGATAAGGATTTATTAAAAATAGCCAACATTGCGCTGCGCCTTAGGCCAGTTGACCTGCTTAACTTTTTCCAGTCGCCAGTCTTATATTTGGACGGTTCGACGTTGGCCCACGATAGGCCCTGGGACGTGAGTATGCGCTTGACCTGTGTAATTTACAGTTTTATTTCCCAAGTCCGATCCTGTATGGTAACCTCTTCTACTAGACTTTGCACCTATTATTTTCGTTCCTGTATTTGTTTCTATCTAGCTGTATTACTTTTGTGGTTTTAATTGGGTGAAAGAGTGATCCCTGCAAGCAATAAACTCTAAAAACATCGGTTGGGTAGACTGCAAAGAGAATATAGGAATAGGAATAACCCCAGGTATTCAAGTATTATTAAGCTGAGCAAATTGTTTACCTATCCTGAACTTAATCGTCTCTTTTTGTGCCTCAATTAATAAGGCAGTCTTGAAATGACAAATGAAACTGTTAAACCAGTGAGCAGAAGTCTCCGGGGATACCTAGGATAGAATGTAGCCCATTCCTGAATTCTCTTCGCAGTCTACCTAACCGATGTTCTTAGAGTTTATCGTTTGCAGGAATTATTTTTCTCCCCTATTAAATACCGTGGAATTAATAAAGCTATAGAGTCGACTTACAAAAACTAGTCTATGCCTTCTGATTAATATTATCCACTTGTCTTCTGTTCTTACGCTGTGACAGCTCTTGCCACTGTCTAAATATATTTCCTTATCGTGATATCAATTTCCTTATGAAGAGCCAGATCCTGGATTATGAATAGTTAATTTGCCATCTGGCCTAAGTACATGATTAATATCATCTAACCACCCGCTGTAAAACGATTCTTGGGAATCACTAGGAGTACTGAGCTTCCCAGGATAGTAAGGCGGATCCGCTGTGTTTTCCTTATTGTACGTAGGACTTGGCATCTTTGATTGTTGCACGTGGTTGTACGATAGGTTATTATATTTGTCTGACTGAGGTGCTCTAGGTGCTGCTATGTTACTGGTTGGAGCGGCTGGAGCATAACGTGCCTGTAACTCTTAGAGAGCCTTAGTACGGCGACTGCAATAGATTGCCTAAACCTCTTGTAAAAGGGCCGGATTGTTTAAAATTTGTTAGGGAGGGGAAGGAGATCGCCGTTTTGCGTTTCTAGATACTGGGATTCTCTCTTCCGCTCTTTCGTTGCTATCTCCCACTGTTACTCTCCTTTCGTTAATGGTACTTGGTATCTTTGCGCGTTTAAAAGCGTACGAAGTATCACGAACGCTACTTGTACATGTTTTATGTTGAAGAGCTGGTTGTTCTGCGTCCTAGTGCTTGCGTTTTTTGCTTTTGCGAACTTTGTTGTAAGTAGCTACTCTTCCTTTATTATTATGAGCGCGATCTTCGGGATGTGCTGTTATCTTAGAGTTTCTAATCTCTAACTCTTATATGCACTGTTATATAAAAGTGTTGTAATAGGTTAGAGCGAAAGAATACAATAAGGCCCGGAAGAAACAGGCTGTTGTAACGGACGAAAGCGTAATGAAATTGGCTGCAATAAACGGTTTGCTAATTAAGCGAAGTTATTAATAAACCTAAATGTGGATTTGGATAATGTATAACAGTGTGTTGTTGATTATAGCCCTACTATCCGTGCCTTTTTGGGTCTCCTTTTACCCTTGATATGGGCCACTTTTCATTATGAAGTCAACACTTCATGGGCTCATGATTTTAACTAAGAAAGATTTGTAGCTCGGCTAACGTTATGCTCAAACAATAATTTGACCTATTTTAATATGCCCAACACGCAAGATTGTCTCAGTATACAAGAAACACCGCCGACGGAAACCATTCGATTAACTCAGCTTAAAATCCAGTATCAGGTATGGCAGATTTTCTCTAGCAATTGGATTAAAAAGCAAAGTAAACCGAGATCACCACTTTGGCTTACATTTTTGCTAGGGGTACGTTATTGAGAGTCTTCTTTCAAGTGAAAGTGGGATACGGGTAATCACAGGGATCATCAGCCAATGGCATTATAAAGATTCCACTTTCAGTGAAAGTGGGAAGTTCAGTAATGATGTAGGTAGCACTTTGCTGCTCAAGGCAATTGGGGAGGTTCCCTTAAAAAATTCTAGGCCTAACCCTACCTGAGCTACCAGTTTTCTCCCTATAATTGCCTTACGGCATGCAGATAACGCCCGGACTCTATGGATTGATGCGATTTGTATCAACCAAGATAACGATGCCGACAAAAACTATCAAGTTCCTTTAATGAGCAAGATTTATACGTACGCAAGCGTCGTCAATGTTTGGCTCAGCCCAGAGGGACCTGGCCCGTCTGCTTTCGACATCCTGGAAAATTCGACCCTTTCTCCAATTTTTGGGGTTGAAGGCCCTGATGGTGGTCCCGTCGCGATTGACACCTGGTATTCAGACCTCGATGACAGCCCGCTGCGAGCCTTGCATGACCTCTGTCATCGAGCCTATTGGACCAGGATCTGGATCCTCCAAGAAGTCATTTTAGCAAAGAAAATCTACATATATTCTGGTACCAGAAAAGCACAAGGGGAAATCATGGAGGCTCATTTGTCTGCCCTTGACCGTATGCGTGGGCTTGTCGTGGATGAATATTGAGACGACGAGTCTGACGTGTCAGACATAGTAAATGACATCTGCAGTAGTCAGTGCCATACCATTCTCAGACCGACTCAGATCCAGCACAAGCGGCCTTTGAAAGATTTATTGCAGAGATACTGGCAGAACGGATGTAAAAGCCCTAGGGACAAGGTCTACGGGCTTCTTAGCCTTGCCGGCGACGGTTGGTCTAACTATCTACCAATTCGATATGGCCAGCCTTTAGCCTTCGCGTATTTGCACGTTTTACAGTCATTCAATGGCAAGGAGACCGAGTTACCATATCTTAGTCAAATTCTTCAGAGGGCTTTTGGGCCCCATTCACGCGAAATTCCCTCAAAGCTGGGCGATCATCCTCAAGCTGAGAAGCCCGAATTTATTGCCAACCGTCACTTGAAACTCTGGGCGTCGGCTCCGTTTCCTGTTGGACAGCTAGGTCCTTCATTCGAGGAATACAGCCTCGAAACACCTCCTCTCAGTGGCCTCACGGCAAAGATATCGCCTCGATTTATAGCTTACTATAGAATTTGTGCACAGGGGTTTTTTGAGCAAGGCATCTGGAGAACTCTGCACACTCTTGACAGCATCCGAGACGGAGAGCGTGTTGTATTCAGCCGCACGCCTCCCAGAGACGAAGACGATATCGAGGATGAGTACGACCTCGAAGACGGGATACAGCCACCTCCGGAGCTTGACTATACGAGAATGGAGCGTCCTCTTGGAGGTGATTTACCTGCTGAGCTACATCCTAGATCTTGGAACAATTATCGGTTCTTCTCCTGTCAGGGTATGTTAGGTGTCACCACTGGCAAAGTCGCGGAAGGGGACTATGTTTCTTGGTTGCATGGGTGCTACTCCGCCCTCGTTCTGAGGGCGGAGGGAGATGATTTCTTGCTTGTTGGGCGGGCAGTGTTCCTCCGAGACTTTGATCGTCTTGACGCCAGGGAGATGTTTACGGGGATTATGGATTTTCAGTGCAGTCAGGTACCGCTGTCAGCTTTTCAGCTATTGACAAACTGACGCTGCGATTCGCGCTTTTCCTTTGTATATGCTGTCGATGCATTGCTATAGAGTTAAAAAGGATACATCGTAGAGGCGCGCCAACTGATCGAATCTTCGTATCTAAATAAGTATACATAAGTAAATGCCTTATAAAGGCGTAAATGGCGTTCACGAGACATATTAATTTATGGAACAATAGTATCTAAAGTATTAGATTCAAGCTATCTAGATTTATTTAATTTGCTGTCTGATTCAGTTTTCTTTCGAGCACCCTCAATGAGTATGAGACATTTACGAACCTGAAATATGCGGGGCGTGGCACGAGTAGTCCTTCTCATCTAACAGGCATTGGCCGTCCAGCAAAGAGAGATGGTGTGCGCAGAAGAAATGGGCACCGAGCCCATGTATTGGGCTGCTAGTCAGCCAGCTAGATTACTAAGTCGTCCGCCGTCCAATATTTGCTTCCTCAGCATCTTATGGCGAATGTCGTGGCCTTCGAGAAACCAGGAGTTAGCCAGGCTGCGGGACAGTCCACAGCACTGCAATAACTGCCCGCGCGACACAAAGCTTTCAACAACGCAACCTACCAGGGCAAATATGAACATAGCCATGACGCCAACCAAGTGATCTAGCTATAAGACTACTGGGACCATACCGGCAAAGACTGCGAACATATCCCGTTGCAGAGGAGAGTGGGGACGGAGACAATACTGTATACATAGGTCACTAGGTGACATGTTTCAGAACTGTAATTCGAGATGCGATGTGGTTTCTTTAATACCACGCCCTCGACCCAGACCTGTTACGAAGAGGGTTATGCCGACGGACGTTCCAGAGCCTGTACCACCGCTCAAAAGCGGCGTAATAATGTGACGGTAGCGATGATCAACTGTATTTTAATCCATCCATATCGCTTCCTAGGGTCTCGAGAAACAGGATTGGCTACCTCACCCTTATATTCTCTTCTGGTAGCAGCATTGCTACTTGCTGCGCTTTCAACGGTGGTAAGAAAACTCTTCTTACCTTTTTCTTCACAGTTATGGTTCTGCCTTTCTACTGCGTCCTTCCGTTTTGACGCGGAGATATGTATAATGGGTCCAGATTCTCGTCGAGTGACATCGCTGACACGCATAAAACCTTATTAAGCCACCAACATGCAGCCTGCGTGTTTGTTCGCTGACAGCTCGGGCTGAAAGCTCTGTAAACTTTATTCCAGCCATTATGCACTGCCTTCTGTAATTGAGGAATTGCTGTTGAGAAATTTTCTTTCTGGGCCTGGCTTTGCAGTATATTTGGTTAGCACCATAATGCAAGGAATAATGTTCAGACCGTGCAGATCTTGGAGTTTAAGCTTTATTCAGCTGCGGTTTTTCTTAAAGGCATACAAGGAAAACAACGGATCAGCATCTGGCTTACATCACTAGTAGTACTTAGTAGTACTTATTGTCTTGTAAGACATTGCAGTTCAACAAGATGACGTTCAAGGACATCAGTAGCTGCATCACCTTATTGTAACAGAGGATAAACAAATAAAGTAACTGCTTCATCAGATTCTAGTTTTAGACAACTTAAGCCCAACGATGATTTAAGTCCCCAGCCATTTCATAAACGCGAGAATCTCCCACCTCTTGCGGTGTAGGCTGGACAGACTCTCCACTCATCTCATGAGCCAAGCTGCTACCCATAGGCGGCCATAGCCCTTGAGATATATCGCTTTGTGCGCTTGGAGACACTGGAGGATGCAGCCACGCTTGCGGTGAAGCGGAATGGGGCGAGCTGAAAGCCGTCATCATTGAACCTCTCCATTCCGAGTGTACCGGAGATGTTGGGACCGGCTTTCCACACATCGAGTCTGATTGCGGAGCTTGTCCCATTTGAGAAACTTGAGTCGGAGGAGGATGTTGTTTCTTCCTTGACTGTCGAACAAACCAGAAAATGGCAATGATCACAAGCGAAAGCGCAGCGAGCCCTCCAATCGCACCACCGATGATGGCTCCGAGATTGTTCTTGCTCGAAGGTGAATCGGTTGAAGGGGGCGATGAGGTTGTTATGCTGGAAGATGAATCGGTGGCAGAACTCGACTCGGTCGGTTTGGTTGACAAGATTCGAGGGCCGTTTAGAGGCATCAACGTGGTAACAAAGGCCGCGTTCTCCTGCCCACGGTAGGTAAAGTCCACGCTTGAGACTCGAGTTGCTGGGGTTGATGAACATCTATAATCTTTAATAGCGTCCGGGTAGAGGTATGTCGCACAATAAGGTGCCGACTCCTCCGTACTATAGTGCACGTCAAATCAAGTCCCGTAAGGTTGTGAGCATCTTTTACTCACCAGCGAAGAATTACTGAGTTGTCAACACAGGTGTCATTGCAAAGTGCGGGATTCAATGCCATCTCCCTGTCCATACATCTGATATGGACTTGCCAGTTGTCAAAGTCATCCTCAATCTCACCGCATAATATTCCTAGCTCGGTAGCCCACATGCAAGGTTTGGTATTCTCGCAGGTAATGGGGAGCACTGCGCGTCCTGAAAGGTAACCACAGGTTTTGTCTGGGGCCTTGGTGACGGGGAAGTAGCTGATAGATGATTCTTGACGCTTTGCCTCATATCTGAGTCCAGGGGCAACAGTCGGTTCTGGTGGCTGATGGAAATCTTGTATTTGCGGTCTGTTTGTTGGGTCACATGGAAATCGTCCATGTGTGCTCGGCACCGTCAAAAGGCCGAGCAACATGACAGATTTAAGGATTTGATGCATCTTAACGTTGAAAAGGACGAAGTTACCAAGAGGATATAGTTGGAACAACATGTCTCACAAATTCCCAGGTTTCTGCAGATAAGATTTACAACACTGGTATATACGGGTCTCGGGAGGTAATGGTTGGTGTATAGTGTAACACTTTACTCTGCACCCGTGATGCTACCCGAGACCCTTACCACTTCATGGTGGGTGGAGGCAATGGCTGAAACTTGCTTTATAGACGCTTGGGATCCACACCAAAAAGCACTGAAGGGCTGAATATCTCGAGCTGAGGACTTGCCCATCTGTGGTGGCAAGAACACCTGGTCTAGATTGATGCATTCTTGAAAACGACCCTACAGTCCATCGGTAAGGTTAATGTGTGGCTTACACAGCACCGGACGAGACCGTCCGTAGATTCCCGCTTAGACGACAATATCACATCATTATGCAGACGAAGCAGAGGTGGAGTTGAAACCACATGTACAGTCTGTGGTAATCGTATTTAAGCTTCTGTCAGTAATAAGAGTCTCGGCTGTCACCGTTCCGCCTCCGCTTTTTCAAACTCCGTCTAGAAAAGGAGCTAAAAACGCCAGTCGAGAACTGACAGCGATGTGACGTGTCTAAAACCGATTTGGTAAGGTCCCTGGTGGCGGGCGCCGCCGAGACAGTCCCAGATTTATGTGTTGATCCGTTGGAGAGTTAAGGTTTACTTGTACCATTTTTGTAAAGGCTTGATACTGCACTGTGATAGACACTGTGCTAACGGAGTCAGAGCAAGCCATAGGCCTTGGCGCAGCACATTCAACGCCTTATGAGCAAAGTACAGATTTTATCAGTGACGATCATGCAAGTCAGATACGACTAATATGCCTGCATATGCTTTACACTAGACATGCATTGAGCTTCTGCAGCCTCAAGGCTTGAAGACCTCAATACCCGTCTGACAGCGGAGACGAACAGGACATGTGAAGTGATGCAATTAAAACACAGGTAACGAAGGCCATAGAAAACCTTGCCCGTTATTAAAAACTCGTTCCGTCTTATTGCCCAGTTTATTCATGTTATCCTGTGCAAATAATAGAACACAATAAAATGTATCTTTTAAACAATCTGATCATCGGCCTTCTTATTAGAGGGGTTTGGGGTCAAACAGTCGTTACCCCACCTGATCCATCACTGGAAATCGACCCATCTCCGCCTACAGTTGTCGGTCAATCTGAGCAGCCAAGTGCTCCACCTGTCCCAGAAGCTCCAACTGCTCCAGAAATCTCAACTGTTCCAGAAATCTCAACTGTTCCAGAAATCTCAACTGCTCCAGAAGCCTCAACTGTTCCAGAGGCTCCCACTACTCCGACTCCTACTGAGCCAACCGATGGTATCCAGTCAAACACAGCTACAGAACCAGTCGAGCCAACTGCTTCAATTGATACCCCTGAGCTAACAGAACCTCCTGCCCCGAATGAAGCTACTCAGCCACCTGAACCCATTGAGCCAACCGCTCTTACAGAGCCTACCGACCCAATTGAGCCCACCCTACCAACCGCGCCGACTGAGGCAACCGAGTCAATTATAATTCCCCCTGTAGAGCCAACAGAGCCAACCGCCCAGGATGAGTCCACCGAACCTACCGTGATTGTCGAACCTACAGAAGAGTCTGAAGCAGTTGGACCGACGGCTTCTGAGCCGAGTCCTCCTACAGAGCCAACCGCGTCCGCGGAGCCTGTCCCACTAAGCGAGCCTACCGAGCTTACCGAGGCTGTAGAGCCTACAGAGGCTACACAACAGTCTGAGGCATCTGAAGCAACTATCCCCACAGAGACTACTCAACCAGCTCCCGCAGAGCCAGCAGAACCTACTGAGTCTGCAGAACAGCCTGAAGCTACCGCCCCTCCAGCTTCAACAGCAGAAGCTCCTGAGGTGTCAGGCGGCCCTGAAAAGAGTGGGGAAGGGTTGACTGCAGGTCCTGCAAGCTCGCAAGGCCCAGACATTGGCACAAATGAACCAGTTGATCAGCCTGAGCAGACTGAAGCGGCCCCATCAGGTTTCACGACACTTACAACACCACCACCTGAGCCTACAGGGGACGTTGCTGAGTTGGACCTCGGAGATGCGTCACTCAATCCTAACGCAAGATTTACTACAGTCGCTGGCGAGGAGGCAATGTACGTATACCCCTAAGAATGTGTCCATTAACTAACATGGGTCGTAGTGTACTGGAGCCGCCTCCTAATGGCGAAGCAACGTTTAGTATCAAAGTGGAGGAGCCATTAGACATTGAGGAAGGTAATCTCGTTGCACTTGAAGCTGTAGTTCAAGTGGTGGAAAGCTCTTCCAGTCGACGTAAGAGGTTCCTAATCGGACGACAAGATAGAGGCAACCGTCTTCAGATGATTATGAACGAAAAGATCATTTACGATAAGGAAGTTGACGAGACTGCGGGCAAGTTCCAACGAATCAAGAGTGAGAAGACTCAATTTGTCAAGAATCCGGTTGTCCAAGTACTTCAGACGTCTGGTGATAATCCTGTGGCTCTCTCAGTCAGTGGGCTAGGATTTGTCAAATCGGAGACACCGACAAAGGAGCCGAATAGGCCGGTAGTCATCCCTAACACGGAGCTTAATCCTGGTAGTCAAGCGACTGAGGAGCCAGCCAAAGAGCCACCTGCCCCGCCAGAGGCCACTGGGGAAGAGCCCCCTCCTGTTAATCAAGAAACTGATAAACCTGCACCAGAACCAGCCGCCCCGCCGAAGGTGTCCGTGGAAGAACCTCCTCTTGTTGGTGAAGAAACTACAGTTCAGCCATCTCAGCAGACAAGTCCACCAGACGTCGTGGAAACAGAGCCTGCTCCTGGAACTCTGGAAACTGCAGGTCCTAGTGAACCTGCTAGAAGTGATGGAGGGACGATTATAACTGAGCAGCGACCCGAAACTGGCACCGGTATTGAGCCTGTCATTGGTACAGGCAATCCCACCGGATCAGTTCCAACAACACCCACGGGGCCTGTGGAGGTTGAACCAAACGAGGCGACACATGGTATTGTCACGAATATGGTTATATTATATGGAGTGCCTGTTCTTGCAGCACTTCTCATTTGATAGCCATCTGGAGATACGTCAAACAGCAACTACAAGTACCCCACTATTGTACATAATGACAAGATGGAAACTAAGTCTAATTGAAGTTATCATCGAATGGATGTTCGTAAGGCTGTGCTCGACTATTGGCGTTCTCACAGTGTAACGCTCGAAAGTGCTTACAACGCGTCCTTACAGAAAAACAGCAATAGTCAGAGGGCTGCTTAATTTAAACCTCATTCTGGATACAGTTATTTCCCGTGAATCCGTTTCATCTAACCCATGCGGTTTGTATTTATGGTCTAAAGTTATTAATGGGAATAGGGCAGTGAATTATCAATCTCGCGACTGCTATTAAATTACTACAGCGGCTTCCAGAATTCGGCAACCTGGAAGTGGACATCTTCAAAGTAATAGCTGCTAGCTGTGTTCAGGGTTACTGCGAATCTAGTCAAGAAAATTGAGGGTCTTTACACTAGACAAGATATATGCTGCACATGCGATTAGTCTCCCATCTCTTACGCCTACGTATCCGCTCATCAACTTCAATCCTGACGTAGTCACCTGTAACTACGTTCTTAGATTTCATTCTCCCACCAGCTCCCAAGCCACTATCAAGGAGCAGATGGCCCACACGCTGATACTTGCGATGATCAACCTTTGCAGCCACCAGAACAAGCACATCTTTCGGAAGGTGCTCATCCTCGTAATACTCCATAAGGATACCCAGCAGATGAGGTGATTCCTTTTGCCACTCGGCTATCGTTCCTGGATCCATTGGTTCCAGAAGTTGAACAGGTGCCACAAGCTGCTTTTCTCCAAATTCCTTGTCTTGTTCCATGGTCCAGGCGTAGAGTACCTCAGTTCCGATATCTTTTCCGTCGTGTAAGTTCTTTTGAAGCACTTTTGTCTTTAGCTTCACCACCATGGCCCTAAGGCGTAAGATGCCCATTGTGTTTTTCAGGTTATCAGATACGATGTGATGACGATACACATACTCAAGAGACTTAAACCGTCCATTGTCAAACCCAATGGATACTGTGACCGCATATCTTCGAGGTTCATAGGCAACTCCGGAGTATCTTATTGGACACGTCCAGCCAGCCCATGACCAGGAAGGAAACTTTGGTCTTCGCCGTCCTGTACTGTCTGGTACCCAGCAAAGAGACTTGATGAATGTTTTCTCCATGCTATCCTGGGAGGAAAATAGCCTTTTCGTTTGCAGAAAGGTTTTACAAATGGTGTTTTGTAGAGTTTGTCTGGACGGAAACCTCCACGTGACCTTCAAAAGAGTGTACCGTATGGCGCTCCTCAAAGTCCTTGAATCAAGAGATTGACTGCTCGTGTGTAGAAACATCTGACAGAAAGTTTCCAGGGCAGTCTCCCAGGAAGCTTCCGCCTCAATGTAGTACCGGGGAGCTATGAGTATGCCCCAAAAGTGAAAGACAGGAACATCCTTTCTGGAATACAGTCGCAAGACTCCAAGGATCGCGTTAAGTGCGTCGCAGTCATATGTCAGCTGTCGCTTGTTGTAGCTCATGATATGTTGCAAAGCAGAATCCAATCCCCCTTGTGTTGTATGTACCTCATTGAAAATACTGTACTCTCTTCACGCGCTCGTACCATTGGAAGTCGGCCACATGTAATCGACTGTCTCACGACAGCTCATTTGCTGACACTCAAAGAACACCTGCTCGTCGGTAAACAACAGGCGTCTTCGAGAGCATATGCCCTCTTGATAGGTCCATCCGCGACTGTACCATGGACTGCTGTAAATCATAAATCGCGGCGTGGTCATGGTCGAGATGAGAGTATGCTTGCCTATTTGAACTGATGGTTGAGGTATTCGTGGGGTTGATCCCACGCCGGGTAAGCCATATTCGGGTCCTTGTCCCGCAGCTGCGACGATGGTAAGCTCGGCCTTGCGGTAGATCTTGTCCATCTGCTTGATGTGGTCGTCTTTCTCCTTACTTTTACTTTCATCTTGGGGAATGCAGTACCGATCGACCCAAAGATAGTGGAATCCCATCTTTTTGGTGACCACCATGGCATCTCGTATAGTTGGTGGGAACTCATGTGAACCAGTATCAAGGCTTCCAGGGCTTGAGCCACGTCTTTCTGCTAACATGGTTTGGGAAGTAGATAGAGGAGCAGGTGGCCCTGTCTGCTTCTGCTGTCCCCACATGTAACTAAGGGCGACGTAACGCGCTCCCTTCCCTGCATTCTCCACCTGCTGAGTATGGACATTTATCACTTGCAAGCATTGTATCACAGCAGTCTCTTCCAGACCGCAGGATTCGCCGTGACTGTTGTGGCATGTCGAAAGCCAATGCTCGAGAATGCTAAAGTCGATGTGTTGAGGGTCTAATACTCTGATAGTCTGGGCTGTATCCGATTGTAGACAAAGACTTCTATTAGGATCCGGAAAAGACTGCACGCCTTGTTTGTTTTTAATGATAAGCACATGGGACTTTGTGTCTCCGACGATCTGCCCAGCTTTGTCGGGACTGAGAAGTGTGAGAGAGCGTTCATTCTGCCACGCCAATAGTGGCCCCAAATTCTTATATGCAGGTGGAGGAGCAGTGGCTTTGAAAAGCAGACACAGAGCACAGGAAGGCGACGCCCAGCTCTCATCTATAGCTCCTTCTATTGTAAGAATGTCATTGTCATGGCTTGGTTTGTAAGAACTTCCTGAAAGAGAGTCAAAATCGATTGTAGAGCATCGTGAGCAGAACATGCTGGAACCAAGACCTGGATTCTTTGCAGGTTCCATGGGAGACAGGCTTTAAAAATGGAGTATGTAAAGGAGAAATTTTAATATTCGACGACAGGCCGTAAAGAACTCGCTTAATATTTGACTCCCTTGTCGATCCTACCCCACTGGGTAATGTTGGCCATTGATTGGCTTAACTCCGTTGATCCATATTTACTGTCGGGAATATGGTCTACGTTGATAAATGAATGATTCAATTCAGCATTTCTTATGAAATTTTCTAACTCCGCAAATGCGCTCAGTTTGCCTCGCGCTCAACCCGGACGCACTGGGTTAGTTGAGCCTACCTAAGCAGTCGATGTACTGTACCCCTATTCGATCCACCAACAGCAGGCCAGTCCTGCAGCCACTGAACAGCAGACAGGGATATAGCCTATGGAGTCTTGAACACCCGAAAATGGCAACAGCAAAGTAAAGAAACTAGATACCAGCCCGATTATGTACTTCCATGATGTATCTTCTATGGTTAAAATGGATAACAAGTTTTTCAGCGGCAGATATAACGCGAAGTACATTATCTAACTTATTGGTGGTTGCAACCCGTTGCACTTCACCGTTGCTGTATGTTCAGAAAAGTATAACAATGCAAGTTCACAAACATTTGTTTCCAGAGACCGAGTCACGATTTCTGCGACTGTAAATGCAGGGTACCTGACGATATCCCTCGAGTCACTGTGAGGCTGGTAACATGGAGTGAGGCCTCTCGTATCACGAATACTAAGGGCCGAATACCATCCTTTCCCAATAGCAAATTATTATCCATTCTTACCGAGTTAGAAAATGATACATACTGAAAGTTCATCGAGTAAGCAATCCACCATCATTCTAGAACATTAAACCAAAGCTGGCCGTTGTTTCCGTCACCCTGATGAAACAGATAGATCTTGCCATGGTAAACCACAGCAGACGGATCTGCAGACATACCCGTGTTGGAAACCCGATTATCGCCCTCCCAATACTCCCCATTGAACTGATCAACCCACAGTTCCCCGTTGAGGCCCCCTCCCTGATGGAAGCAAAACAATTTGTTGTCAAAGGCCACTGCAGATGGGCTTGTAGAGGTCCCCACATTCTGAACCTTCTCGTCTCCAAACCAGCGCGATCCGTTGAAGGCATTTCCCCAAAGTTTACCATTATTCCCGCATCCTTGATGAAGGACCTGGATGGTGTCGTTGTAGGGGATGTAGGTGGCAGTAGGAGAGTCTGACATACCCACATTCGGGACCTTAGAGTCACCCCACCACCTTCCTCCATCATAGACGCTGTACCATAGCTCTCCGTTGTTACCTCCTCCTTGGTGGAACACACAGATCGTACCATGGAAGATCACAGCGGATGGAGCAGCCGACATGCTAGTGTTGGGTACTCTAGCATCACCCCACCAACCATTTCCATCTTACACGTTGAACCACAATTCACCATTGTTCCCACCACCTTGATGAAAAACATAGACCTTATCGTTGAAGATGACAGCAGAGGGTCCGGCTGACATGCCAACATTGGCAACCTTCTGATCACCACGCCACTGGAAGTCTTCATAGACATTGAACCACAGCTCGCCTCTGTTTCTACTGCCTTGGTGGAAGCAGTAGATCTTGTCTTGGAAGACAACGGCTGAGGGTCCAGCGGATAGGCCTGTCCTTGGGACTTGGCCATCACCCCGCCAGTGGAGGTCGGTGATTGAGCCTTGGGACCTGGCCCATTTGGGAGAGTCGGACATGTTGGATGCAGGACTTGACTTAGATGGTGATGGAAGATAATGGAAGATGGATTTGGAAGCAAGTGGTGGGGTTTTAAATACACGCTTGACAGGTTCAATCTTGAAGCGTGAATTGGGTGAAAGAGGATAGTTGTTTGCAGGGTTAGGGAGGAAAGTGTCCTTCTTATAGGCACCAAGCGGACCTGGAACAGGTTGACTGCCTGATACTCCCATTACGATCAGGGGTCGTAAGCTCATATTGTGGCTGGCTGATTAACCATCGTCTTCTGTAGTGCTCAAGTCTCATTTATGTAAAACCCAATTACATGACGACGATCATCAATATTCCTTTGCGGATTGCAACCGGTCAAGCAAATGACAAGCTGTGTTCCATCGCGTATGTATGTATGCCTCAAGTTCATGGTATCAATCGGCCCGCGGATGTCGACTGACGAGTTCAGGTTTCAGCTCTTTTAGCTATGGAGAAGAGAACGGCCTCGAGCACGCCAAACGTAACGGTCAACTCTCGATGGCGTATCGCTACAACAGTCCCTTTATGCCGCGGACCAATCGTAATATGGTATCATCCATGTGGCGGCTGACATGAGCGACAGAGCGTACTTCATATTACAACTTCATTGCGGGGAAGTAACTGAACAGCCATACTTCAAATACTGTACAGCTGGACTGTAATGTAATGAAAGCTATATAGATGTTAAACTCTCACGCAACATGGAGCTGACAACTAGAGTGTAAAAGTCAGATGGAAATCTTCCACTCGATATTGTCATACATATCTCGCCGACTTGACTAGACTGATAGCACTGAAACGTACAGCAAACTCTAGTAAAATACAGAATACTTAATATAATGCTATTAGGCTCTGGGTATAACTATATAGAATAAGAAGACTACAAATAATTTGTTTCAGGGGCTTTATTAATGATGTGTATACACCCACGGGCACCCTAGACCAAGTCTCAAAACGTAATTTACCGGAGGTTGCATGTTTGAACCCCGTTGCAGTCTTAAAGTTCTCTGTATCGGAAGTTCCTGTCTTTCTTTTTAGATGCTCCTCTGTCTCTTTTTCTTTTTAACTTGAATGCAGCTAGTACCTTGCAACTTAGTTGCTCTATTGTTGCAAAATTTCCTTCATTCTGAACTGTTTCAATCTTTGAATCCTGGCTGAAACAACGGGGGATTGGAAGCTAGCGCATACAAGTGTTAGGTACTCGGTTCATCAGTCCCGAGCTGATAGGGAAGCTGCACCGATATCTTCTTAGCGATAAGGATTTGCCTTGGCAGCGTCGGAAAAAGTCCATACAGTAAGTAAAACCCCACCACACTATCACGATTTCAAGTTATCATCAACAAAAGTCCAAATTTCTAGAATTATATCTAAAAACTCACTGGGCGAATGGTTTAGTGGTATAATACTCCCTTAGCATGGGAGTGGTCCAGGGTTCGATTCCCTGTTCGTCCATTCTAGGAGGTTTAATTCCGCTATTATACCTTTTTTGGAAGTTTTTACAAAGTACATCTGTGTATACTTAATCACAGCTACCTACTGTGCATGTTGTTGGAGGTCTGGGCTGCTTCCAACTGGCGCTAGGACCTTTTTTGAATCTCGTGACATAAGATGAACGGAACGGATTCCAATAGACGTTGCACCTAATAATTTCTTAGGGTGTAGTAATCTGGTGGGCTAATTATTGACCTGTAAGCCGCGATGTCAGCATTTGATCAAAAATGGTCGAGACTATTACTTAAAAAGCAATCGGGTCGTCCCTTGCCTGCCGAAAGTCTATCCTTGCACCTTGTTCCGATGACCGTTGGGACTCGACTTGGCGATCAGCTTTTCCGTCACTCAATGCTTACCGATGACAGACAAAATGCTTGGCTACATATTATTGACCAGGCACCATACGAACAATGGTGAGTGGCTGCAAAGAAGCAAACTCGGAAAGCATGATTGGTAGGTTGGACGGCGAAAACTTGCCGACCGGCGGCTAATCTTTTTGTTCCTCCAATTAATGAAAGTCGTGCCAATTATTGGGGGCGAAATGGTGATCTTGTTTAGCTGTAAGACAGCGAGGCTCCTTCATTTACGTCTAGGGCGAATCGCAGCCAATTGAGACCGATAGATACATCTTACATGCATTAGTGGGTAGCAAGATCGGCATGGGTTGTTCAACGGTCTGCCTTACCAAAAGCTTGTCCGCAAAATGTCAGCAAAGCATCTAATATCTCTTCAGTGGCCTTCGAGTAAAGGTACTTGGAAGTTAGATGAGTATTCATCTCAGCGATATTCAATAAACAATGGCAATAAGTACATTGTTAAAAAGCGGTCGCTGTAAAATTGCATTGTGATACGGAAATATCCGGACCCGTCTGGTTAAGCACTTTAGGGCTGTGTTTCAGAGAGAAGCAGGGCAGACCCCTGCTGGGCATTGACCGAACCCCGACACTAGTCAGGGAACAAGATCCTTCAGAGAAAAACGATGTTACCACGGGCTGAAGAGATGACCGAGCGGAGTTGACCAGCTGAAGGATCCTGTATTAAATCCATTTCTTCCCCAGAACTCTCTCTCTCTCTAGTCGAGACCTTCCGCAAATCCTTCACCCAATTCGATCCTGCGCCATCATGGCTCCACATCAACCGAAGCTGGTGCTGTCATGCCTACTATTTCTTGTAGCGTGGATTCAGCCCTGCTACAGTTCCGCTCTCTACGCCTACGCTACCGACCGAACGACCCAAGTTGGCATCCAAGATCCCGCGACAGGCAAGATCTACTACAGCAACTGCAATAGCGAAGATACACCGATCTTTCCTCTCGATAAACCGAATGTCCTCGAAACAGATCACAAGCCACGAAATGGCACTGCGCTTGCGGGAGTCGGCTGGTGGGACAACCAAAAGATCATTGTAAGCGGCGGCCTTCAGACAAAGAAAGGAACCCTTGACTGATAGAATAGGCCTCCATCTTCTGGCAGTCAGAAGACAGCGTCATAGTAAACGGATACTATGAATGCGACATGGAAACGGGAAAGCTCAAGCGCGTCGGCGAATACACTATCTCGTCAACCGCAGAAGTCGGTTCTGTCCACAGCGAGTCGGGTATCGCTGTTGACCTTCTTGGCGGCGGTGAAGATGACGGATATCGTGTCTTCTACCACAACGAGGACAGGCAGATCAAAATGATGTCGTATACTGATGACACCAATTGGATCGATGCGGGCAACGTGTCGCAGGATTCTGCAGATGGACTTGCAATCGGAACTGTCTTCTATGACAAGAAGAATATGACGGTAGCATTCCCCAAGGGAGAGGACAACATTGAGACGAGTCGTCTACAGAAGACTGGGAATTGGACGCTCAGTATGTATTCCTCATCCTTGTTTACAGATTATTACTGACGCATGTTAGCTGCTTTCCCACAACAACTAGCAGCCAATTACACAAACAACACCGCTGCAGCGAAAATCCAAATGAGCTCCGAAACCCCCGAATTCTCCCTCCCAGGATGGAACGCCTCTATCGAAGCCATAGGCATGGCCACCGATCAATCACGGACCCGAAGTCTTTTCTACCTCGGCGATGATAAAGAACTCCGCGAAGCGATCGCGATCTGGGGCAAGAACGACTGGCAAATGGCACCGAATAGATCCGAAAAGATATGGCCTCTTGCTGACGACCCCAGTGCCGGTCTCGCAGTGGCATATCATCAGGGCCAAGGAATGACGTGGATCTATTACTGGTCCAACGAGACGATTGTGCAGGCTCATAAGAACCATGACGGTGAATGGGAAAAGGCTATTGCTCTGCCGCAAACGGTTCCGAAGAACGAGACCAAGTCGGATGAGCCAACAGACGACTTTGAGCCGGTTCCCGAGGACACTGGCTTAACCACTGGTGCCAAGGCTGGAGTCGGCGTAGGAGTCGCTGCTGGTGTCATTGCCCTGGGTGCGCTCATCTGGTTCTTCATGAAGCGACGCAATACCCAGACGCCCCCGCAGAAGGAAGACGTCGCTGTTGCTGAAGCTGGAGGTACTCCTGTCACAGTCCCAGCGCCAATGTACGAGAAGGATACGTACAAGACAGGCGATGCATCGACTCCTGCTGAGATGAGTGGTGATGGTGGGCCTGTTGAGATGGATAATCAGACTTCATTTGTTTATGAGTTACCAGGAAACGATAGAAGGTGAGTGTTCAATATGTTCAATACAACCAGTGTAAGGTTCAATCTTATGTTTTACAAATATACTCTTTAATTCTCATGAAGGCAGATAGCGTCGTACATGCAACGTTGTAATTTTTTTCACGCGGTGGTGTATCTTGTCAGTTCATCCGAACCATCTGATAGCATGCCAGCTATCATTCACATTGAAGTTGTTCACTACCCATTTCTATTCGTGGTATTTGCCTTTGAAACCAGGCAGAATCTCGACTCCGTCTTCACCCTTGTATGTCTTGCCCTTCCGCTGCTGCCAAGTCTGCTTCAGCGTCGTGAACTCTCCCATAGTCGGCACCTTATGACCGCCGGCCTCGAATTCATTCTGCACGGCTCCCCCGCGCTTAAGCACAGGCGAATCAACCGTGTTTAGGACCAAGTCGTTCTGTGGGCGGGCAAAGTACAAGAGACCGAGTCTATCGACATGTTGTTGGTCCTTCGGAGGTGCGGCAACCTGTCAAGTTAGCATTGATTACGTCGGAAGGTTGTAGGTTTGACTTACTCGGTGCACGGTGGACTTGATATAACCTCCTGTCAAGAAACTCAAGGCATCACATGTGTTAACAGTCAGGCTTCCATCCAAAGGTTTAGCCCACTTCCATTCACCACTCTTATGATCTTTGATCTGTAAAGCAGCCACCGGTTGGCGGAATAGAAGAGTGATGGTGCCAAGGTCAGTATGTCCAAGTGACCAGAGTCCATCACTTAGTTTCTCCAACTCTTCGGGACTAAACTTGGAGTACTTCATATATCTCAGATGAGACTCGTCGTGGACGTTCCATTGGTGGAGCTTGGTGATGAAGTCCTCTGGGAGTTCAAGAGCAATGGCGATTAGGTGGAGTAGAGGATCGAGGACCTTATCATGTAAGTCTTTAGAGAAGTTTTCGATCAAGGTCTTGTTCTTTTGCAGAAGCTCGGGAAGAGGTTGGGTGATCTGTCCATCGTTCGCTGCAAGATATTAGCTAGATTCTCCCACAATCTATAATCGTGTACATACTAGCCATGTTCCAAACTTCGGTTTTGTCCTTGATACCCCCACTCAAAACCCGTCTGCCAGCAGGTCTGTAGCCATTGTAGTCGCCAGAGTCCAAGTCCGGTTGGTACTTGAGCTTCTCCTCGAGTGGAAGCTCATAGAACTGTTGACCGAGAGCGAATTGTGTGTCTACTTCTTCTTGGGAGATGCCGTAGTTGGTTACGTAGAAGAACCCTTTCGTGCGGATTGCTTCGATGAGGGTTTCGGCGAGTGTTGCGTTGCCACTTCTAGAGCCGTAGAGGGAGAGGTCGATTGTAGGTACTGTATTGGAGATCAGTTTAGCGACTGGACTGGACTGTAGTGGTTATTGGCAGGTAACGGTGGACTCACAATCTGCCCAGTCCAGATTTTCTTTTGTCTCGGGGACATGGTTGTATTGGTAAAGCTGGGTAGCAGACGGCATTTTGAAAGAGTAATACAGTGTTAAACCGAGTAAATCAACCAGATAAAGACGTCATGGCTCCCTATTCAATGCCCAGGAAATGGACCGACTTATACTCGATCTCCTCTTGTCAACGATCCTCCTCAACCCGCACTATTACCCCTTGACTCATTTATCAAGTCGGAAAAGGATACCCTTATTCGCGTGACACTACAACACAATGTCGCCATCGATAGTCAGCTGTTTCATTCCCCGCACTTTCGACTGATGTGGTTGGAGTATCACGGGTGGGGTAGATGTCGCAATATGTCGCCATACGATAATCCATGGCGTTTTCCTTAAGCATCAACAAATAACCTTGGCAGTTGACTCTTATCGATATGGTGTAAGCATTGATAGTGTTAATAGTGGGTTAACGGAGATAACTCGATGTTTTTCCATGTTACTAGTGTAGTATCCGGTTTCTACATTAGGAACCGCGGACTTCAGAAGTATTGACAGGGCGGGGAGTTCACGGGGAGTTCATCTTTAGATCGATCTCGCCATATTTGCAGCTTGTGATGTAGTTCCTGGCAGGGCTGGGTTCCCCGATCGTAAGATAAGACGAGAGAGATGATGAAGTTAAAAGGTCTTGTGAATCCAGGTCGTTGGTACATGATCATCCAATAAACTCCCAAACAGTCCGACATCCTACGAACATGGGTTTAGCGGCGCGTTTCAAAGAGAACAAGGTCGGGGCGGTTGTTATATCCGTCTTTGACTGGTATCGTATGTCTCCGAATTCTTTATCGTGTACCTATGTGGCAGAGTTTAGCTAACAATGAATCAGCATCCCACTACCCGAAAGAAGAAAGGAAACTTCTTCGAAAGCTGGATTTGGCTATCTTGATCTTTGGATCATTAAGTTGTAAGTCTGAAGAAGGTCCCAGTCTTGACAAATGCTAACATCAATTGAGTCTTCTGCCGCGTGAGTCCATTCATGAGCCGACCGCCAACCGAGGCATGGTACTAACGTCTGATACAGTTCCTCGGGCAGCAAAATATCACCAATGCTTATGTTTCGGGCATGAGAGAGGATCTCAACGCTTTTGGAAATGAGCTGAATTACTATGTTGTTGCTTGTAAGTTATGACTGGCCGCACCGGCTCTCGGAATATGGTGAGCTCATACATACAGATAATACGGCCTATGTCTTGGGTCAGATCCCGCTCATGACACTGCAGACCAAAGGGAAGCTGTAGGTAAGATAGCCCATGTAGTAGTCATCGCACTAATCATATCAGTGCACCGTTCCTACTTCCCTCCCTCCAAGTACTATGGGCTATCATCGCCTTCTGCCAGTCTGAAATCCAACATAGCTGGCATCTCTACATCCTGCGAGCGCTGACTGGCTTCCTGGAGGCAAGTTCATTCGGTGGAACTCATCTCATCCGTAGGTAAAGCCCTCACAGTGATCCATGCATAACTAACATGTACCGTTGTAGTCGGTTCCTGGTTCAAAAATGAAGAACTCTTCAAAAGAGCAGGAGTCTGGTTCATGGGCAACTCACTAGGTTCCATGTTCTCCGGATATCTCCAAGCAGCCGCATACAAGAACCTCGACGGTGTTTTTGGACGTGCAGGCTGGAGATGGCTGTTTGTCGTCCAGGGTATTATTACTCTTCCTCTTGCTTTTCTCGGATTTGTTGTTTGGCCTGGTTTGCCTACTTCTCCAAGACGATGGTATATGACGGAGGCAGATCATGCTCTCGCTTTGAAGCGTATACCTACTGTCGAGAAAGAGGGTATCACTTGGAAGACTTTCAAGTATACTTTGAGTCGACCTATGTGGTGGATTTGTGTTTCTTGCTACATCTTTCTCTGCCAGGCTCACTACTGGGTTAGTCGATCCTTTCATCGTACTTATGTACACAAGCTAACCACTTGTCAGACCGGATACATGGCTCTCTGGCTTCGTCACGCCGGTTACTCAATCGAGCTTGTCAATATTCTCCCAACCTTCATCGACCTTCTACGCGCAATATCCTCGTGGCTCGGCACTACCTTGGCCGGTTGTCTCAGCCTACGAGGGTTGTGGACATTCCAAGCCTCTTTTGTATTCTTCGCCTGCATCGTTTTGTCCATCTGGACAGTACCCGACGGTCTCAAATTCGTCGCCTTCTACTTCGGTGGATTCTCAGGCATGGCCTCACCGATCCTTTACTCATGGGTCAACTCGACACTGAAAGAGAACTACGGAGAAAGAGGTCTCATTATCTCATCGATGATGACGCTGGGATTCTGTAACCAGATTTGGATTCCGCTTTTTACGTTCCCGACGGTTGAGGCACCGGAGTTTCCTCATGGATATCCGGCCGCGACTGTTTTCGAGTTTACGATGTGGGCGATTTTGATGGGTGGTGTTTGGTATATGAAGAGGTGGAAGCAGAAGAACCCTGATCTGGAGATGCGTCTTGCTGTTAACGAAGATGTCTCTGCGAATGGCTTTGAGTCTGGTGACACTGGGAGCTTGGAAGGGCGGAGAGATACAAAAGAACCTGTTAGCAGTCATTAGATTAAGAAACATCGCGAGATTATTTTACAAATCACCAGGTCGTTATGACCGTATATAGAGCGTATGGCGCATGTGTCTCTTCTACCACTGGAGTGTTTACGCGACGGACCCCCGCGCGTTTGCGACAGTCATTTCCGCTGACTAACCGGCAATTCCTAAATTGGCCCCATGTTTATGATGTCATCGACTCTCGTTGCCTCTTGATGCAATTTCCCTACGGTGAATTTTACATATCCGAGTCTTTGTATTTGTTTTTTAATAAAGGAATAATGTCGTAAATCGCCTTTTTCAACTTCAAGGCTCCCACTGGCTAATTGAAAGGACTGCGAATGATGTTCTTGCATCTCGGTGTGTTAACGTCTGAGTTGTAACAGCGGTGAAACAAAATGTCGATGAGTGGAATTAAACAGTTCCTTTTCTTCAATCAGCACACAAATATTCAGATGTTGATGAATTCTCATAAGACAGACGTTTACACTGACTCCCAATGTTTATTACGAAAGTCTTTATTGTATCACATTGTACGGATAGGTTATCAATGATAACAACCAGAGTCAAATGAACATCTACCCTACAGTCTGTTGTGTAGCTAAATTTAGAAAATTTAGACAAGCCGAGACTTACCCACGATCCTTGCAACCTCGGCAGTTTCAAAAGACATAAGCCAATGGAAAATAGTCTCTGTAGAACTTTCAACGTAATGCCAAGACAAAAGAAAAAGCTGTGCTTTGGAGCGGGTAGCATTGAGGAACACATTCACGTTTCCCATAAGACGATATGAAGATAATAATTTTAATTTTTAACTTTGCTTCTCGACTCAACAGCTAGGAAGCTTCAAGCTTGTAAGATCTTCGCATGCCTTGACGACAGTCTCTTGCAAGTCTTCATTCGCAGTCAACGCATGAGGCTGACCCTGTTCCTTCTTGGGATTAAAGTAGACACCACTGAGGCTAGTGTCATAATCACCCTCAGCCAACATGACATATGTCTCAATACCATCCTCCATCTTATCGGGCGCCCCAGCACCAGCAAGCTTAGTTGGAACCCAACCAGGATGCACCGAAACGAACGAGCTATCCTGGAATCGTCTCGCGAGCGCGTTCACAAGAAGCATAACATGGAACTTGGCGTCGCAGTAGGCCTGGAAATCTTGCCAAGCCTGTTCACCTCGCTCAAGCCAAAAGATGTCCTTGAGGCTTGTATCAGCCTGGTGGTGCAGTATTGAAGCGATGCCGATGAAACGCTTGGGCTGATTGAGGAGAGTTGATAGGATATATGGTGAAACGAGGTTAACGAAGACACTGGCTGGTACGCCGAGGTCGACCTTTCGGTAGGGTCCGGACATGAGGCCAGCGTTGAGAATGACAGAGTCGAAAGTCCCGATAGCGTTGGCTTCCTCAGCTAGTTTACGCGTCTCGGCAACGGTTGTCAAGTCGGCGATGAAAACACCAGCGGCTCCGGGTAGTTTTGTCTTGACTTCTTCGGCACGCTGTTGGTTACGGGCATGGAGATAGACCTCGTGCTTGCGCTCAATTAGTTGACGGGCTGCTTCGAAGCCGAAGCCGTCGGTTGAGCCAGTGATGAGAATTCGAGCCATTGTGAGATGAAATAAACGGTTGAGTTGGATATTGCAGAGTAGAGAAACCGGGTGATACGGTCAAGAGGAAATGCGTCATGTATAAATAAGTTTCTCGCAGTGGAGCCTTGTTGGTCTTGATGGGTACAAAACTGGGGTTGATGGGGATCGGACATCTGTGTTGGCCGAGGCCGAATTGTCTCGATTGACAGAGAAAAAGCAAGGTGGATCATTGTTGACAATTGTTTCCTGACTCGACTTGCTTGAAACTTGGTGGAGTTTTGTTAGTAAAATACTCTTGTGATACACATCGCATTCAAGACCCACAATGTTCCGATGGCTTTCGAAGGGATTTGAGCTCAATGTGGGGTAGGAAGAGAGTGGCTTTGACTCTAAACAGAGAGTGAACAGGTACTGTAAGGCCGATGTGCAAAACAGTGTTATCTTGGTGTCGTCAACTCATTAATTGCCAATAAGTCAGTCTATTGTCTTTTCAAACTATAGAGAGCCAGCGTACTACTGCCTTTAGGAATAACTCTACTGAATCTCGAGATCCTATAGATCAATAATCAGTCTCCTTGTTTAGGAGCATCCAACATACTCGGCTTCTATTGTCGTAACAGGACCTGTCTGAATTGGCAGTCCAGCAGCATCATAAAAAAGTATTCCTGCTTCGGTGTACAGTATCATCTTGCCGTCAGCCTCCCCAGAGATTGTGCCAAAAGCCTACGAATTTCTTACATTGCACGGTCTTTACTTGTATAGATGTACATATTGCTAAGTCTATACAGTACTTTTTGAATTAAGCTACTCAACACCAAGAGTTTGTGCTTTCACACGAATCGATCCTCGTCCCAGAATCAACGGGAATCTCGCCAAATTCTTCTATGGAAGTGTTCAGTTTCAATACCATCCCATGGCTGCCAAAGAGCTCTGTCCCAACTCCGCTTAGGACACCAATCGACTGCATTGAGGTCGGTTTCGTAGAAATTCTCCAGTATGAATCTTATTTGATCACAAAAATCCATGCTATGCAATTTGTATATCATGCCGAGGCCCTGGGATGTGAGAAAGTGTATAAAGATATCCTTTTCAAGCTCTGTATGTTCGTTGAACCGTTTGACATAGCATTCCCAGTATAACCAAACGCCTCCGTATTTGGAACAACTTGAAGGCGCCCAATCGGGAAGGTAGTAAATGACATCATCCCAAATGTCCACGTATATATTGAAGATTGACCGAGCAATACAGTGAATACCGGACTTTAAGACGCCATCCTGAAATGAAACTGAAAAGAATCGTTCGCGTTTCGCCTTACTCCTCTTGAAAAGAGCCTTGCCGTTTGAAAAGAATATATTGCAGTAGGCCTCATAGTGAATCGCGGCTTGCACAATCTGCCACCTCTCATTGTCGGAAGGAATCGAATCATCCTCGTATCCAATTGTGGCACCTCACTCTGAATAGAAGTACATAGCATACCAGGCTTCTGATGCGCAGTACTTCATGATCCAGAGGGCCTCGGTAAGAAGCCGAGAAAAACCACATAGCAGCAAGAGTTCGGTTGACGTAGATAGCTCTAAGCCCGAGTAGAGGCTCTGAGAAATGTAGTTGTTAGCTATTTCTGTTTCCTTGGATGTGGCATTTTCCCGGTGTCTGCAGCGGAGTCGTAATGCTAGAATGGAGTTGTGCAGAAATCGAGGCTCTTTGGACTTTGAGAAATCATGTCGGAGACGATTGACGGTTGAATTCAAGAGGTGCTCTCTGTGGACAATAAATAGTCGCAGAAATATAGGTGACGCGTTGATGAGTGCGTAAATGTCATCTAGTGGATTGCTCAGCTTCACAACCTCGATGAGGATTTCGGGGGGAAGGCCAGCGATGGTAGCCATGTTGAATGATGCGACCAGAGAATGTTATCTGCAAGTTGCACGATCGCTTCTGAAAAGGAAGAAAGCAAAATCGTGCCTTAAGTAGTAAGGTCCAACGAATTCAAGGTTTGCAGACCTTTCACATAACCTTATGATGGCAAAGTTCGCAGCATGCGCAAAATAGAGTACAATGGAGACACACGAGCAAAAACCACAAGAGGTGAACTTAGGCTTCTATTGAGTTTAAGCCAAGCCCCATTCTTTTTGATTTTATCATAACAAAGCTTACGATAAGTAACTTCAACACAGCCTCTACACTTCAATTCTCCATCCAGCCCCAACAAGAGCCCATCGAGACATAACAGCAAAGACAGTTCCAACGAGAATGGATACTCCGCAGAAGATGATCAACCCAGAGAAACTTCCATTTTGGTCACCGACGATAGCTCCTGCGACAGGACTACCAATAAGTACACCAAATGCAGCAATGCCATAAAGCGACCCGTTACGCGTACCAATACTTCGCACATCCGAGAATGAAGCTACCATGGCGGGAATGATGGAAAGTGTACACCCGGATGTAAATCCATATAGCGCCGCGTAAACAATCACTGATGCAGCAGAGTGTGCGGTGAGCCAGACTGTGAGAGTAAAGATACCTCCGAGAAGAGTCAGAGGAATCATCACGTTGAAGACACCGATGCGGTCGCCGAGATATGCCGGGAGAAGTCGACCAAATGTACTGGGAATTGTTAGTCAGAGGTCGCTTAGATGAGATGCCGTGACCTACGATGCAGCATTGACAATGGGAACCATGTACTCAGACAGGCCTGGCGAGATACCCAACGCCTTTGCTTGCACAATGATGAAGTTGAATGGCAGGAAAGAGCCCAGGTATAGCATGAAAGCAGCTATCGTCAAGAGAAGAAAAGGCATCTCTTTAAAAGGTGTAATGAAGTCCCTCAAATTGAACTTTCTCTTCGGTGGCGGAAGTCTCGACTTGATAGTCAAATTGGCAATGGCCAAGAGCCCGAGAAACAAAAAGGCGATGGATCGCATTGCCCAGCCGAAGCCTATTCGAACGACCAGATGATTCACCATGATTGGGAGTACGACACCGCCGAGACTAGAGCCAGCTGTGACGATACCAAAGGCTATGGCGCGGTGTCTAGTGAACCAAGTACCGACAGCGGCAATGGCTTGGGAGAAAGTTAGTAGCTGTGAGCAAAGGAAGATGGGTCAAGGCTTACGAGCGTAGAAGAGAAACGAACAACCGATAGCACTACAAAAACTCTGAGACAAGAGAATCTGATAATACTCTTTCGAAATGGACGTCATCATCAGACCAAAAACATGAAGAAACGATCCGAGAAGAATCGGTACACGGGGACCAAGCTCATCTGACATTTTACCAACGACGGGGCCCTGGAGGCAGTGAGAAGATGCCGCAGCATTTAGTGAGGGAAGCTACGTACCCAGAAAAACATCATGAAGGATTCTACAGAGGGAATCCAGGCGATACTGCTGGATGAGTAGGTTTTCAATTGGTTTTGAGCGTAATAGTCTTGGAATATGCCGATGCCTGTGGGTGTTAGTTGGGTTCTTGGACGAGATAATGAACGTACAGTTGATCCATCCGAAACTGGCAAACACAGCACAAAAGCTACCGGCGACAACGGACCATGCTTTTAGTCCTCCATCAGGCGCTGGTCCAAAGTCCGTTGCAGGAGCTTTTTCCTCTCCTGACTCCATTTCTGTTGGTATGGTGTCAGACTGCCGATCGTTCTCGGGCGATGAAGGGCGGGGGTTTTGATCTTGACTAGCCATTGGCATTGAGGAGAGTATAGTATTGGGATATGTTGGAAAAAAGATTTATGTGATGCATTGCGTTCTTTGACCCTTCTTATTTATAGACTTTTGTAGCGTTTGATGCCAGAGTTCTGACAAATTGTACCCTTGATCAATTCCTCGCAGGATGGTTCCGTATCAGGTCAAGTCCCCTTCAGATCTTCGGTGCGGGGTCTCCCTGTCGAGCATCTCGAAGGATGCTACTCTTTACGGCCTAGCTTATCTCGCTCCATCTTAGTCTTCTCATGAATGCACGCTACTTCAACGTCTCGTCATTTCTTTACCTTCTTCCACATATTCTCGAAACATCCCTCTGAAAACCTCGAAAATTGCTTCTGAATGTAGTCTGGCGCCGGAGTCAAATATTCTCCGACCATCAGTCTGGGAAAGACCTTCGTCACCCAGAGCTCAGCCTGTCAGCCTTTCCAACCAATACCATGGTCGGCATCCCTGGTAAATCCAAGGCCTGCCCCGATTGCAAACGACGTCGCATAAAGGTATATCCCAAAGATGACACCAAAAAGCCCATTACTAATTCATCTCAGTGCGATCTTACCCGCCCGAAATGTCTGCGTTGCTCCAAAGCGGGAATTCCCTGTCGGGGATACGAGCAATCGATGCTTTGGGTCCATAGAACTCAAGCTTGCCCTAATGTGTCTGCCCTATCTGTTGTGCAGGAGGCAAGATTACAGCTTTCAAAGTCATGGCTAGGGCTACTACAGAGAATGCAAAGTAAACTTGGCGGGCTATATGACGTCCAAGGGTTTCGGCAAGATGCCCTTTCAATCGCAGACGGTATCTACTTTCCACTGTCAAAAGTGGGAAATGGTGAGGGTGACTCAACTCCATCATCGTGGTTCAGAGCCGTGTGTCAGATGGAAGGCCCGAGTGACGCGTTGGATCATTCCCTCCTGGCGTTCTGCGCAACTCAGATTCGCTTATCTGGAAACAAGCGAATCTCTTATGATCAGACGGTTGAGCTGTACAATCAGGCTATATCGAAGGTGATTACAATTCTTGATAGTCCGTCAATTGGAAATAGCGATCAGAGCCTTGCTGCGATTGTGATACTTTCCACTTGTGAGGTGAGTGGTCTTCGCACTCGAGAGATGACAGATACTGACGTGAGACAGCTATTTCTTTTCCAGGCTAGTACCAGTTGGAACGCACATGTTCAGGGCATATCCGCAATACTTCGTAATCGTGCCGTGTACGGCACACAATCGCAAAGCTGGGTCGATCTCTGTCGACGACTGTGCGTGATATGTGTGAGTAAAGAATTTCATCCAAGTGAAACTAGCTCATATCATCTCAGGTTATTCAAGCCATGGTCCAGAAACGTCCTCTTGTACTTGAACCTCATGTATGGCGACAGCATATCAACCCTCCTACTGAAGCAACCTTTACCGGCCTGCTAGACCTTACGATCGATATACCCTCGATCATGGCTAGCGCTCATGAGCTGCTTCAAACCGATGCCGAGTCTGTCGAGTTAACCTATTACATCAACCTGCTTCTCCAGAAATGCAATGACCTCGATGGCTGGCGGATTCAGTACCAAGAACGAACCTGGGCTGAAAGCAAAATTCCTGTATATTGGTCCGTCCCAGCTCGGGCCAGTAATCCAGTCGATAGTGGCGATACAGAAAAGCTGTTCCCGTTTGCACTTATCTTCTCATCCATGGGAGCAGCCAGTGCGTGGATATTCGGCTCTAGCATAATGCTAGATATCCTCGATACTATTCTCCTTGGTGCACCAAACCGTAGCAGTACTAACCAGGCTGATTCAGAGAAGATAGCCCGATTACTTTGCCAGAGCATAGAATTCTGCTATCGATCTGAGAATGGGACGTTTGGTCCGCAGATAACTTGTTATTCTCAAGCGACGTTGTTGAAATACTTTGCTCGCCGGGGGCTTGAGCGTGAGTTGGAGTGGTGTAGGAATATCCCCAACATGAAGTGTCCAGGAGCAAGCTTTGCAATTGATCTGATGCAGTTTAAGGCGTCATCAGCATAATGGGGAAACAATTGAACTATTTTACGCAATGATAGCTTCAATCTCATGCCTTGGAGATGAACTGTCCTTATCCGGCGGGTATGGTTGTGGTATCTCTGATCATTGGCTGATCTGGTTTGCTGTACCGGTAGACTGAAGTGGAGTTACGAACCAGCACATTCTCGCATATTGCTGCCGGGATCCTCATCGCTTCTATCCATCTCATAGCACCCAACGTAATGCGAAGACACAAGTCTGCCGCAAATCGTGTCAGACACTCATTTAAAAGGCAGGACTCAGAGTACCCTTTGCACACATCTATCTGCCAGAATGAACTGGTGACCTTGCAGCACGCGATAGCTTCCCCAGAGGCTGCATACTTGCTGAAGTCGGCCGATGGCTGTTGGGGCACCCCACTGCATCTTTCTGTCTACCTGGAAAGCACCGAGGTAGTAAACATTTTATTACATTCTGGTGCTGGATCGCATTAAGGCAAATGTAGTATTCAAAGCTATAACTCATGCACTCCTAATCCCAAATGTATCCTTGCAGGCAGACCCAGGTCCAGCAATACAGTCGGGTCTCCAGTACGAAATGCTCCAATAAGCATGACCTTATTAAACCTTGGCCTTGTTTGTCTCTGGTCCAGCATAAGCCGCTGTCTGACCAAGCTTGGTCCATGGCGCAAAAGCCTGTCATAGTCAGCTTCAAAAACTTGATCAAGTCACAGACGTACTTACATTCTTGACATTATGCAAAGGCGCAGCAAGTTCAGGAAAGTGTCTGCACAGGACATCCTTCATAGTATTATTCTGTACCCACTCAATCCCCTCACGAGTATAAACCTCAGGACACCAGCCGTCTCCAGCCAGAAAGCGATCAGACTTGATGCGTCGCGTAGCCATCAGGATAAAAACACGGAAGGCTGTGTCACTAAAGCCAAAACCCTTGGGAAGAGGTTCGCCTAGTGAACCGACTAGAAGATCGACAGCCTCCAGGTCGCCTTCGTAGACCTCTTCTAGTTCAGCTGCTAACTTGGCGTCGCCGCCTGTAAGGTCGATGAAGGACTTCGCTGGAGACATGTGGAAGAGACGGCGGAATTCATTGTAACGAGGAACGCCAAGCTCGCGATCACGAAGGATGTCGATGGTTCCCAGATCGATGTGTCTTCCCTCAGGAAAGTCTTTGTCACCGGGAGCCTTCAAGTCACGTAGGAAGTTGGACATATTGTGAGCTCGGATGGCGCCAGGATAGTTCACGCCAAATGAGTAGAAGACATCCGCGAAGGAAAGTCCCAGACCAGACTCTGCATCATCTTCGAAAGGCTTGCGAGCTGACAGAACTACCCCGGTAAAATTGCCTCCTGGTCTCAATCAGTATGACCTTTTTGTGCCAAGGCAGATAGGCCTCCTCTGGCACCCAACAGTACCAATAACCCTGTATCCGCTAAAGATCAACGTCAGATCGGCCGCCCCAGAGGCTTGCAAATGTGGCTCCCTGCATTCAAACTGTAGGGGGCAACAGTTATATGCAACAGATCATTCAAATAGTAATTAGCACACAACCGCATTGACGTTTCTCGCTACTCCACCACGTCTCGCTTGACACGTCATCCCTGTCTAACGTTGAAGTTTAGATGACATGAGTCAGTCCACCACGTTCCTACCAACATACACTAGAAATATCCGACTGGGCGTACCCTCGTCGTGGCAGAACATCGGCGCAAAGTGCTTTTGGCCAGCTATTGTGTGACCCCCAAGCTCGGGGTGGAGAGCTTTTCATTTGACAAATTCCACATTGCTTCCACATCCAATCGCTACACCTTCGGACACGATGTCAAGAATTCTTTTTTCCTTTATGTAAGAGTTCTCTAAGATACGCCATTTCAACGCGCATACTTGTTATTTGATACAATGAACCCTGGAACTAAGGATGATAGAGACAGCACTCAAGCATTAACCTATCCCACCACGTCCAACCAAATACCATGTTTAAATGTAAGCGATACCCTATAGGCTGTAACAGCTTCCTTGACTCTTAAACTGTCTTGAAGATCTCGTAAGTTTAATGTTATATTATGATATCATATAATGGTAGCCTACAACCACATTTGATAGATTGGCTGTTTGGAAATAGCCACCAACAATTGCGAGGAAGTAGAGTCGCAACAGCTGACGTTTGATCAATAATGCCAAGGGTCTTGGGCTGGAATCGGAACCTTTCCGCACAACGGAATGTCTACCAGAATGCCTTAGCTAACTGTATTCAGCTGCCAAGTCTACGGAACAACAGCACAGCCCCGTTGCATACAGGTCGTAAAACCAAGCGTGTGACCCAAATCTTCATTGCTCCTTTGCTCCACTGAACACAAAAATTGAATCTCTATCGGAAGAGTGTATTGCAGTGAAGAGATGGGGTTCGCAACAGTGTTCGAGAACCCTTGGTCCAGGAACCCCATGGAACTCGGAGATGCGGCAGCTGTAAGTTCACCACCTACTGTCCTGGTGTCTTGGTAACCTGATATCATGTCCAGAAACACCTTGAGGTTATTGAGATTTTCCTGAAGCTTCTCACTCATCTGGGGAATGAGAATGGTAAAATAAGTGATGAGACTTTAGCGTACTCGGAATGGCGATATGTCGTCTACCTTCGGATGATCGACGCGCGAGGCTACTGTCCATCCGACATTCCACCGCCATGGTCAGCAGCACTGATTGTCCCCAGAGCCAGCGCTAACAGTTTTCAGGGATGTTGCGCTTATTATGTATCTACACATGCTATCGCCATCACGATTCCATCATTATGTCTACGATACCCGACATCGCGTATTGAATGGCATATTTGGGCTGCTGCATCGTCACTTTCCACTGTCGGAACTTCTTTCGGGGGATTGGTACCCGAGGTGTAGCCGGAAACTTTGGGTTGATACGAACATGCCTGATTCCGCTGCATGTCCAGGACCGAACCTGCCATATCAGCTGTGGCCTTCTGAGCCTTGGAACAAACGGTCCTCGAGGGGCGTTGCTTCAGTCTTTGGCAGGGACGCTTCACGACCGCCCAGTTCAGATCGGAAATGGTTCACGCCGACAGATGGAAACTCTTCAGCCGCGCCAAAGGGTCAACATCCGCGGGTTGTGCTTATGCATCAATGGTTCCGCTGCCGAACAAGTGTTCCCGAGCAAGGTTTTAAAGTCTGGGACATTAAAGCATACACTGCGATACGGATACAGCGGGTAGAAGAACGGTGTCGGACTCAAAGTCAACATGAGCAGTTCCATACGACTTGTGCGCTTCAGCCATGGCCTACACTACAAGATCTGAGAAGTGAACTGCAACAGCAAGTGTCATTTTGGAAAGTCATGGTCAGCGCGAAAAACACCATTCCAGGCTTCATTGAGAATTTAAGCGAACATGTGAACGACTACAAAGATTTTCTTGGTCTCTTCGGAGGTGTGCTGCCGAATAACGGTAGATATGGCCGTTACCAATCGAAACATGACCCGAAGGGTGCTGGTGAGCATGGATCGGGCGCACAAGCCGAGAAGCACCCCAAATTGAGATTCCCTCGTTTAGTGCCTCCAACCTTGGAAATTGACCTTTTATGGCACACCCACCGACTCTTCCCAGCTCATTACTGGATATATTCCAACGAAGAAGCAGACTGGCTTTTAGAACCACAAGTGACCTTAGGTCCAGATGCAGGCAAGACACTGTTGGGTTATACGAAAGAGCAGTGGAAAGACAGGCACATCCGGGAGCTTTACAGAGGAACGCTAGTGGATCAGTGGTTCTCGGAATATGTTCCCTGTTCGGCCAAGTTTGCTACTCGAGACGTGATGAGGGCTGATCTGGCTTGCGTCATTGAAGGACGAGATGCATTCAGACAAAGATATAAAGCTCCAAGGACAGAAAGAAATGATGATATCAGTGGGGGAGGTGGATGTGGAGGTGGAGGTGATGGTGGTGGAGGAGGGGGCGGAGGAGGAGAATGAGGAAGATGGCTGTGACAGAAATAAGCTAAGAAATGGTTTTCTTTAGCAGGTTTTCAGCCTTCGAATTGCCTGACCCGTAGATCTAAATGATACATTGGCACACAAAAGCCTAGTATGTTGATGCCTGCATAATTTGAGAAGCTGTACTTCAGCGATCAGCAAGTAAATGCACATCTCCTGAACCTCCAGATCTAACTCGGGGACTGGAGTTGAGTAGCGCAATATCCATTATTGTTTCTACCTCCGCGACGGTTTTCACTTCCCATGCCTATGAGTGAGGATGGTTAATGCTGTTTAGAATATTGATATCGCTATAGATCCTAGTAACACGAAGATGCCGAAGGCTGCATCAAGAGCTGCATATCATCCTTGTGACAAAGGCTATCCTAGCCTAAACTAATGCTAATATCGTGTTTCGTCATAATATAGGAAAGCCCTCTTGGTCCAAAGACCCGCGGATCCGGATCCTGCCACAGCAACTCTACCATCCGCGCACCGGTCTTCACAGCGCCAGGCGTCCGCGTAGCTCTTCCGACTAACCCCCGACGAAAGCCAATAACGTGCTCGCTGCGTCGCGCACAAGATGCCATGATAACTCCAGGCCAGAGCAACATACGACGGTAAGGTGAGTCCCCGACAAATAGAGAGAAGAATGCAGGCATCATCTTGTCGATGCGCGCTTCTAACTCTGTAGCCATGTTCGGGTCTGAGAGTAAATCTTCGTGAAATGCGGAGTGTAGATAAACGATGAGAGCATTTTGATAGATCATCGTGGCGCCAGCGCGTTCTTGACGAGGACGGAGGCCTTCGAGGTTTTCCTCATATGGATCAAATGCCTCCAATATCGCCAACAGCCTTTCATACTGATGTTTCATGCCCAAAGATACCTCGACGCCTAGTTTCTCCTCTTCTCGCCGGGCCTCAACAAGCTGGTGTATCTCAGGTATCATCTCAAATAAACGTTGCCCAAAACCGAGGAGGTATCCGCGAGATTTGTACGGGGCAAGAATGTCTAGTGAATGGACAGATGGATCGATCTCCACCTTATGGTCATGAAGCGCATTCCGCGGAGAAAGAGCAAGCTTCATGGCATGGTAGGTGTACATCTCCAAGAGAAAACCGCGCAGGTACTCGAGTTCGTCGTAAGTACGAGACAAGGATGTGAGCGTGACGATATATTCACGACTCGCTTTGAGGTGTAAATAAACTGCACCACGTGTATTGCCTTCTATATGCTAAGAAGAGTTAGTAAGTAGGACGTGCTAAGTTGTAGAGGTCGGCTTACATCATAAACACAAAGTAGCTGCAGAATCAACAGAATTTGGGAAGACCTCGTTGATGTAGTTCCGTCGATCGTCCCGGCAGCTATCTGGGACGTCTCATACGCCAGTAGCTTCTGCAAACCAGCCAGGACCTTTGCGTAATGGCCTCGTGTAGCCACCTCCAAGCCACGATCCGTCGGATTATTGACCGTCAAATGCGCCCCGCCAATAGCAAGAATGCAATCAAGAACCAGCTCATTACTGGCAGCCAATGGTAGTAAGTAATTCATGAAGGGGTTGCCGTCTTCACTTGGTCCGCGCGTTAACTGCTCAGCTGTGAAATCCAGGTACTGTTGATAAAGAGGCCGAGAGCTGTCGCTTAGATAGGCCAGGTTGCCATACGTGGGTGCCACCCGCATCGATAATGGTGCAGTAGTGGCGCCTTGTGAGACCATCAGGCCAGCACTAAGGGTTGCGACTGTGTCGATGAGTCCCTGATTGGGGTCGTTGGCCATGAAAGCGCCATCAACCTGAGAGCTGAGTTGTTCTTCCGCCTGGCTCTTATCGGGAGTGGGCCAGGTACACTCTAGGATGGACCGAATACAGCCCGTACAGATCGGTCTCACTTCATCACACTTCTTACGTTTTGAGCGACAAGTCAAGCACCCATTCTTAGATCGTGGATGATTGCGGCGCCATTTGGAAGGGAACGGAGCTCCCCGGTATGGCAGTTGTTGTGCTTCCATCGCGACTGATAGATTTGACAAGAGTCTTTGAGCTTTAGTAGGTAATAAATACTTGGAAGTGAAAGAGGCAGCTTGTTCACTATTTCTGTGTTGTTTATTGGATCGTCATCCTGGCGGGGGCTAAGGACAATGAGCCACAATGCTTAGCCTTGGATGTAACGCAGCTATTCCCAAACGAAACTAGGGCTGACAGCGATACCTTATCTAACCGCTTATCGACGGCAACTGCCTTAATGCCTATTTGCAGATAGGAGGTCTATTAATATAACACAAAGATCTTCTGTCAACTATAGTTATAAGCATACCACAGTTTACAGCTACTACTACCCCGATATTATACAACTCGATTACGATGTTAATTTTCCAGCACCGCAACTAGTGCCTAGCAGGCCAACTGAAGACAAAAACCTAGGCTGATTAGCTACTGTCGCGGCGTTTCCGTTTGGATTCATCAGCTCTGTCTTCAAAACTACGTTAAGGGCTTTCGCATGACTTTTCTGTTCACTGATATAACATGACAATGAAACGTGTCGAGGAAGAGATAAGTCCTGTTGCCTAGAGACAGCATCTGACAAAAAGTAATACAGCAGGTAACTAACAGAATTGCATCTATCCTGCTCAGTTCTGCTCACCATAAACTGGAAACAATCAATAGAACTTTGCGAAAGCTATCGAGAACTTCTTAAGAATTAAAGGACAAGCAAGTAAGTGTTTTCCTGCTGGATGTTTGCTTGCATTTCAAGAAAGTCAGATTAGCTAGACTGGGGAAACTTCATTGCAGCAAAAACCCCATATATCGCAAATCTGAAAGTGTCTCTAAGCTGAACAGACATCAGCTCCACGTATAAGCGTTGCCCCTCCCCTAATCAAGTCCGACAACAGTATAATTCTGGCTGTAGTATGTAGTATCCTTGTCTCCGTCTTTGAATATAGCTCTGAACGAGAACAACTTGTCTGTAGCGAGTTCATCGGCAAATGGGCGAAGCATGTCTTTCGTGTTCTCGCTGAATTTCAACTGATACTGGCCGTCAGACAGGAACACATCTGCGACATTGTGGGTGATTTCAGCGCCGATTGTGTTAAATTTGTCGGGCTCGGAATACCACTCTAGATCGAATTTGTGGGAGATATCCTTTCCGACATCTCCAGTCCAAGTGATGCTGATTTTCTTGCTAAAGTCGAGATCGACTGAGGGGTCAGGCCCAGTAAATTTGAAAGCTTGAACTGGGGGCAGTAGAGCCAGTACAGCGGCGAAGAAAGGCTTGGTTTGCATTGTTAAGATAAAAGTTTTCTAAAAGAAAGATACTGAATTCAGGGTAGACTCTCGAATATAGGAAACAGTATTGAGGTGTTTAAAAAAAGCCAGTACAAAAGGTATCAAGTATAGATATTTATATTTTTTTGCAATTGAACGGTGCCTAAATTGATCTATGAGCTGTTACGTAAACCCTTGCTTAACACATGTCGTCAGCATAACAACGCATTTGAGGCGCTCTGATAAACACTTACCAGAACTAGATATTGCCGATGTAAGAGTAATCCCATATAGAACACTTAGAAACGACCCAGTTTCAAAGAATAGAGTGGGCCTCCCTTGGTAGTAGCTCATTCTGACCATTCAGTTCTTTTAGTTCAAGACTAGGCAACAACTTAACACCGAATCATCTTATACCTGACCCTAGAAAAATAATAGGCCGTTACTTAAAATGTCAAAGTAGGAGGATAAAGCTACGCAAGGCCACGCTTACATGCACGTGTCCGCAACTTTGATCAAACTGTACTTTTATAACCTCAGCTCAATGTTGCTATAGAACCCCTTTGTTTACCAATGTCATGGTCGGCTTTATGCCACGTATTCGCCTGGAAAACAGTGGAACTCTTTCTGCTAACAGCTCTTGACTATAAGTCCACAGGATACTTTTGTTGTAAAAAGTACCTCCCTATAAAGCCAATCGTTCCTTACAAATGTAGCGAAATTCACATGCGAGGAGAATGTGAAATTGAGACTAAACGTGTTTTCGTCCTGATATATTAACAGAAGTACGATTAATACTAATGAGAGCATCTTGGCGGTCTTTACCAGCAGGGACAGTGTCCCACTAACGGTTGCCCATCGGGTAAGTAATAACTGGCACGTTAGAGTAGACACTGACAATCTTAAGCTCAGTAACCTCAACGTCCCTGTTGATTGTGTGGACACTGGGAGCTACACTGAGGAGCGAGTAGTCATCCCCATTATAGTTTATCCTGGTGACGTCGACGTCGTACTTCTGGTTCACAGCTAAGGCCATGTTGATAAACAGGGTGATGACATTGGTGAGGATAGTAGGATGGTGCATGTCTGTGGTAATACTTTGCTGGTTAGTAGAAATGTTTCTTGGAGCGATAGTGATTCAAGTAATTCTTCTATGATAATTTTCATACAACGAATTTAGGAAGTCTCTTAAGTCGCCTTTTTCCTTCTACCTAAATAAAGCGTGCAGCGATCTCGGAACCCGTCCTCCTAATCTCTGTGTACGCAAATCCTGCATCTCAACTGTGTATATCATGAATCTTCCACTGAACATATGACCAGTCGTCGTAGTCTAGTCGGGCGTAGATAAAGGGGCAAGGCTTGGCAGTAATGGACGACTGCGGTCTTTTGAAAAGGTCCGTAAAGACCGATGGCGCTGTACCCCGGCGACTACTACATTTGGACAGAGTATCCAGAACTACGTAATGCATCAATGCTTCTTCATAGCCGAGAGTGCGGGCTGATGCGGCTTTTTTGACCTTAGAAAGAGAAGGAAGACTTGCAGTAGGGAGTGGTTCGTCCGTGCGTTCTAGCTAGGTCTATATGTCTTCTAAGCGAAGGAATTGACCAGATTACAGGTTGGAAACGGTAAAGTAGGCAATGTCCCCTTACAAGAAGATATTAATCCTGACGCCAGCCCTATTTGAAGGACCAAATAGAGCTACGCCATGAATAAATTACCGCTTATTTTATAAAGTTGTCTGGCCACGGGCGGATCGGGTCCGCAGCGATTGGGAACGTGGTCTAGAATGAAGTCTCTCTTTATTTTTTATTCTTTAAATAAGATGGATTCGATTCTAGAATGGTCGAATAGAGTCATTGGTGATACAGCCGACACCGTCCCGGTTATTGTGGCGTGACTGAGCTTAGTTAAAAGCCTCATCAGCTGAAACATGGGATTACCTCCTTCTTGAATAAGCCATGGCTAATTTTCATTCGAAGAGTACATGGGGATCCATTTTGTTCTGGAGACATTTATTTGCCTCATGGCTTACTTAGCAGAACAGTTAAGCGCACATAAGCTACCGTTGATGTCAGCATTTATTGAGCGGTGAATAATTGTACCGTCTTGCGGGTCCAATATGACCAGATCGGGAAGCGTCCGAGGGCTGTGGTGTGATGGGATGAGATGCCTCCAGCGAGGCTGTAAAATTGCAACTCCGCAACTGTAGTCTCGGTGAGGTGTTTTGGGAGAAGCTTGTCAGAGTTATCATCATGGAAACGGTTTATGGGGCTGATAGACGAGTAAGTCCACTGGCCCAGTCCCATACGGATCTGCCACCAAACATTTAGGCATCGCATTTTGGTGCGAAAAAAGAATCATATATTAAGGGAATATCGCAACCACTAAGACTTTTGATCTCATTGAGATAGTTTCGCTATACTCCTGGCTCTACTAAGAATCCACATATCAACAACTCTACACTCACGCAGCCATGTTGTCACACGGCCGCCTCCTCGCACCCAATTCAAACCAATATGAACTCATCGATAGCGCAGAGCGTCAGTCACCCGTTTCTACTTTCTACCTTCCCCACAGTCTTCTATCGTGGAGAGTTCCAAAAGTTATATACTTTACAAGAAAGACGTTGTTACTTTTAGTAGCGGATCTGGTCTTTCTTAGCATTATACTTCACATTCTATCACCGCTCATATCTTTGTTGCATAATAACCAAGACCTATTTCCTGCCCATTTTGAAGTTGCCGGTACACAGGTTTCTCAATCTTCCATGCATCTTAACCACCAAATACCAAGGATTCTTCACCAGACCGCTAAGAATGAAACCATACCGGACATCTGGGTCGACTCCCAGGAGAGCTGCCTCACAACCTACTCCAGCTACGAATACAAGGTATGCCTCCGTATCAGTTTGCCATGCCGTCTATTAATGCTGTCGTCTAGCTGTGGACGGACGATGGAGCCCGATCCTTCCTTGCAACTGAATATCCGTGGTTCTTGCAAGTATGGGACAACTATCCATTCCCTATTCAACGCGCCGATGCTATCCGTTATTTTGCTCTTTACCACTATGGTGGCATCTATCTTGATATGGATACCATTTGCCATGAAACGTTTCCTATTGAGAAAATCGAAATTGATGATATAACTCATAATTGCCTCTTCGAGGGGACGTTGCCGACTGGGGTCACCAACGATATTATGGTTTCGTCTCCCAAACACCCCGCATTTGAAAGAGCAATCAACCTCCTCCCTGTTTCCTACAGCCTCACTTGGTGGTGGGCTAAATTGCAGCCATATGCTGCCATCATGTCATCGACGGGTCCTCTATTTATCTCTCTGGCTGTTGCAGACTATCTGTACGAGCAGCCTTCATTGCCTTCGCCAACAGTTCAAGTTATTGCCCCTACTAGTCTCAAGCCATACATTTCCGACTTACAGACAGCAACCTGGCATGGCTGGGATGCTCACGCTCTGAAATGGCTTTCTAACAAGCCATTCGTCTGGTTTTGTTTAGGTACATTTCTAATTGTTGGGGTATTTTATATACTAAACAAGATTCTTTTACTAACACTTAGGATTATTATTTCAGCTTATCCAAGGGCATTTGCTAGGTTTAGAAAGAATAGTTAAGATATTTTACTCTTACATTTCTCATACTACATCCTCCAGCCCAGCTGCAAGAGCACAAAGCGGAGCAGAGCAGACTGAGCAATATAAAGTTAAAGGAAGACTGATGGTGATAAAACGGCGCAGTTGGCTCCTTGGCGATCAGTGACTTAGAACTTAAAATTTCTCTTCGTCCCGATCCCAGGTACTGATTCAAATCGGCAATTCCTTTACTCAAGCATCACATTGTGACTCTTGAAGTACAGATCCGAGCAGCTAGCATGTTTAGCTTCAGTCGCTTGCCAAGATGGAAACCAATAGCAATCTACCTAACCATGCCCGTCATCCCGGTTAACGCGATCCTCACTGCTACGCTCTTCATGTCGCTTTTCGTCCTAGACAGACACGATGAGTCTACCGCCGGAGAGAGAACAGCTGGTAATCCGCTGTGCCAGAATGTTTTGTACAAAAACAACTTCGACACAGCCTAAAAAGCGAACTTATGGATCCACTTGGTCATTGATACTGTCAGCTTAGCCTTCTTACTTGGTCAGATTTCTTTGATCAATGCCTGACAGCGCTGATAAAAGCTGAAATCAGCGCCGCGCATCAATCAGTTTATCGACTTGAGCTTAACATGCAGTCTCTGAGGAACTTCAAACTACTTGGCTAGCGTGAGATTATTTCACTTTAAAGTCGTCGAGGCTCGAGGACCTCCACCGGCATGAGCATCTACCATCTCATAGTTCCAGGAGCTCATAAGTGCTACACAATCTGTTCAGGGACCTTGCTTCACAGCGCAATGCAATGCCAGTGGCAAGTTTAATCTTTGCTACGTTTGACTTATCTTCCAACTGATTGCTTCAAGGCGAGGGATTAGGCACATAGGTTGTTGAAAAACCATTCGGAGGAGCAAGTTACCAGCTTAGACTAGATTTTCTTGTATCTCTCCTATTTACAACAACGAATCTTCAACTTTCTTGAATTCAGCTATAGCAACCCTCGTGGCTTCCAATGGTCGTGCTTATACCGTCCGGCCCATATTGCCGGCCATTGTCTCAGCCATAGTAAGTGCATTGTATATAGCCTCTTCTGTAGCATCGGCCGCTACTTTAAAAAGACTCTTGATGGTTTGATTGTCGATCGCTTCAATGTCAATAAGCTTAGGCTTGAAGGGATCAATGGACTTGTGCTGGCCAGTGACTGTCTGTACAGGTATCTCAGAAGCTGTAGAGAATGCAAGAAACAAATCCTCTGAAGGGTTGTGAGCATAGCTACCCACATGTGCAAGGCCCATCGTTGCTCGCTTGGCTAACCGCTGGAGCTGGCCGGGAAGAAGAGGTGCATCCGTAGCAAGTATGACGATGATAGACCCGTCCTTTCTGTCTTTTGCCTCGTTGTATTCTTTGTCATGAGCAGTGGCGGCCTGACTCCTTGCATTTCTCTTTTGTAGGATTCGACCGACCGGGATACCCGAGATATGCAGATGCTGGAGTCTCCCATAATTAGCTTGGACGAGAACGGCAACTTTGTAAGAAACCGCATTCTCCCCAAGCACTATTCTACTGCTGGTCCCGGTGCCGCCTTTCCACCCTTGACACATCATGCCTGTTCCGCCACCCACGTTGCCCTCAGCTATGGGCTTGTTGGAAGCATTAATGATACTATTCACAACGTGTTCTGGCGTCACGGCAAACTGCCTCAGGTCGTTGAGGTGCCCATCGAATGTCTCAGCAACGACTGGCAGTAGGAACCAATCAATGCCCTCCTCGCCTTTCCCATAATGTTCGATTGCGTACTTGTAGATACCGGTATAACATGGGCCTACGGCAAAGCTGTTGGTAATGAGAATGGGCGAATGCAAGAGACCGCTTTCTTCAATCCAGTGACTTCCGGTCATTTCTCCCGATCCATTTAAACGAAATACGCCAGCATGGCAGGCTTTGTGGAACCAATCTTTGCGGTGTAGGATAGTCGTTAATTCTGTGTTGATCTGCCTACTCTCTCCTCGGATAGTGGTAGTGTGGACAAGGACACCAGGTACGTCTGTGATGCCATTTTTTAGGCCTGGTGGCCAAAACCCAAGATGCGCCTCTGGCATAACATCGCGCAGCCGGCCGCAAGGCTAGTGCTGGGGTACACTTGTTACGATCATAAGTCCTTTGTTGTCTGCGTTTAGAAGGGTCAAGTCTCTATGCTGATCTTCAGAAAAACGTGATGATTCCTTCTGTGCGTTTATACACTTAGGATATGGGGAACATTCAAAAGACTTAATGCGCTGTTTTCTGTAAATCGCCGATGAGTCACACCGATCGGTACATTACCTGCCGTTATGACTTCTTACCTCCCAAAAGGGAAGGTACAAAGGTACATTCTGGAGTCTTGTGCCCTGGAAATGATCAAGGTGGGTTTTCACACCAGCTCCCTGATACTCGAGACACCATACTTCAGGTTTTCAGTAATTCATAAGTTATGATCCTTTTTCAGTGACTTCGTGATCTGCCAGCCCTTCCATAAACCCAAGCACTCAAGGTGACGAAGCCAATCTGTGAAACTCCATAGTTATCCTGCATTGAGGTAGTCGCTTAATCTTTCTCAACATCATGAGAACCTTGCCACATCTAGAACAACGATATCGCCCTCCTGGAAAGGCCGCCTTAGCAATAGAAAAACTCCGTTCGCTGTCATGACGAAAATGAATTCCTCTGTCGTGTGCGCCAACTTTCTATTTCAGACTCTCCATGGGAATCGTCAATCTCGCAGTGCAGCCGTGATCCCACCTACTTGAGAAGAAAATATGCATAATCAGTTACCCCACAACCCTCCAATTCAGGATCGTAAAACAGATGGATCGTCTCTAGGTTATCGATGAGGGTGATAAACTACACCATATTCTTACTAGGTGTATCGATTCTGATCATCTACTACTATTTTACCCAGACGGATAGCGAGTCTAAAGGACCTATGTCTTCACAGAACAGGTTAGGGCACGAGTCTTTTTATCCTTTCCAGACCTATTATTCGATTAAGCTGGCCGTTCATCTTCCATGGTAAGTTGTATGTTTCGGTCACTAGCAGGCTCCTACTAATGCGATCTAAGTTGGCAATCATCCTGCCTGTTTAAGACATGTCTCGACGTCCATCGACCAAGGTCAACTAGTCCGTCCTGATGCCATCGAACCCAAATCCTTACATTGCGGTCATTACATATCTAGGCCGCAGGTATACAATGCTGCCCATAGTCGCTACGATGATTGTTTTAAGCGACTTCCTACCCACCATCTTCGCCGGCGATCATTTTAGTAACGAAACAACTTGGAATACACACATATTCTGCGTGCGGACGAATGTAGAAGTCCTAGTCTCTACGCTCACGGTCCTTATTGCCATTGGGGGATTGTGTTTTGCAAGATTCAGCACCGCGATCTTAATTTACGGCAACGCATTTTGCTACACATGGTCTGCCGATCGGGAGACTTCCCTGCGCAGTTCCGATGCATATTGATGTCTCAAATGGGGATAAAACAATGTAGATCGAGGCAACGGAGTTGAGCTATTCCATCATCGGCGTTATAGGTGAAGACGACGACCCGGATGTCACGATTCAAAATAGTTAACAAGGCGGTATTCAATCCCGCCTTGCCTTTGAGGAAGATTGTCTCAGGCTCTTTCCCGCGTCTGCTAAGTAAATTTTCTTGGCCAGCCTGTCCGGGAGGAAAAGGTGACTGTCGATCCAGAGTCCCTGCAGTCCAAGTTCAAGTCCTCCACGACTGTATAGACGAAGTAAACACCCAGTTATATGTTTTCTGTCGCGTTGCGATATTAGCTGAATATTGAAACACGAAGAATGAAACGAAGAAAGAAAGAAATGGAAATCTAAACTGGTAGAATAATAAAATCGGCACTTTGGCTGGAACCTCTGTTGCGTTGAATGAGGATCTTTTTTTAGATTAAAAAGATATGTAGGGCCGATACAAGGACTAGCAGCGAAAAACAACGCAGGGCGTCGACTTTTACTTAGCAAAGGACCTGGATGTATAAAATATGCCTGAAACATCACCACCTGTTATGTTACGTCTTTGTTCCTGGTAAATATCAACACCAAGTTTGTTTCCATATTAATTTAAAAATAACACCTATCAGTATCAGGTATCTTAGACATAGTACAGACCTACTTGGAGCAGGATTCTCTGACAGTTACAATAACATCTCTTAAGTGACTTCTTACTTCAGGTTACCAGCTGTTCAAAATATTGATCCAATGCGCTCATTACAATTGGCGCACTTCCATTAACGGCTTATGTATTGGTTGCTCAGCTCGACGCCACACTTATGCAGAAGGTTGAAAGCAAGGCTAATGCGTCTTATACTTCTCCTCGGCGCAAGGGCTAGACCATTGAGTGAGATGTTCCAGTCTGGATTTCGCCGTGGCTTATGTATTTTTCAGCTCGGCGTTTCTTATGGGTCTGATTCAAACCAAGACTAGTACGTTCCTCAGTTTCGTTGTTGTCACAGTACAAGAAAGCACAAAGACCATCATCGGCATAAAATCCTTGATTTGAAGAAGGCCTCGTAATGTGTTCAACAATAAAGCCAATCTGCCGTGGCTGATAGTTTTACCAATAGTCTCGTGTGGCTGCATGAATACCTACGAGAAACTTGTCACATCTACGTCTTCTTATCACGAATATGCCAGAAGCTCCGATTGCCACTTTGGATCGTACTTGAGTTTTATTCACGAATGGACTACTTATATCCCTTCTCTCCACCGTTTGAAATAAAAGCCTACAAAACAGTCATGCGGGCCCAAGGGTTGTAATCGTCTCAAGAATATTTGTCCACTACACAAATCAGTACTGCAGTGCCATGGGTGCCCCGACAATGTTCTCGTGGGTGATCTTATCCATTCTACTCCTTCTGTGCTTGATCAACAGTAGCGCTTCGGCGCAGAATGATCCCATCAAGAATTTCTGTCGCCGATGGGGTCATCAGTCAGCTGTAGTGGATGGAAGGCTGTACATCGATGGTGGCCTAGCCAACTACCAGGATGCAACAAACAACGTGACCAGTGAGTACCATAACATATATCTCCGAAATATGCATTGACCCAATTCAAGACACTTTTCTATCGTTCAACGATATCGAAAGCGCCGACAAAAATGGAATGCCCCCATTCTACGCCAATCTATCCAAGAATGACACAATCCCAAGCGTCAACGGTGGCATTCTTTGGGAAGACTCGATTAACAAAAGACTTTATCTATACGGTGGTGAATACTATAGTACACCGCCAGCGTCAGCTGACTTCTATAGCTACGATATCCTCTACAATAAATGGGTTTCGTTCGGAGCTCCTCCACAGGAGGTTCAAGCCGCTAGCTATGGAGCTGGTGTCTCAATCTCTTCAAGGGGAGAGGCGTACTATTATGGTGGCTGGCTTAGTAACGCATCTATCAAAGGCTGGTCAGGGCCACCAAGAGCCTCCAGTGGACTTATTAAGTACGAAATGGACTCAAATTCATGGAGCAACCTCACTGGACCCGATGAAATGGGACGAGCAGAGGGAGCTATGGTATTTGTTCCTGCAGGGGATGGTGGAATGTTAGTGTATTTTGGAGGCGGTCAAGATTTATACGGCAACGGGACTTTGACACCTCAGTCTTTGGATGAGATATATCTGTTTGATGTTGCAAATGCAAAATGGTATACCCAGAAGACGACAGGCGATACTCCAAACGATAGACGTCGCTTTTGCGGTGGTGCCACCTGGACAAAAGATCATTCAAGCTACAACATGTGAGTCTCACTCAATCCCCCTCTACATTCCAGATGTTGATCTTGTTAGTTACATCTACGGCGGCGGAGGTTTCGCTCCAGAAACAACAGGCTACGATGATATCTATATACTCACCATCCCGAGTTTTCAATGGATTAGGGGACCGTACCCGACCTACTCTAACGGAACTGGAACCTACCCCAAGAGCATGATGAGCTGCAACGTGGTTAACGACGCACAGATGCTCGTTATTGGTGGGACCTACTCTAACGCCACTGACAAATTTTGCGATGTGCCGATTATCCAGGGCGCACATAACATGAACCTGGGTAGGCAGAACAAAGACAATGCAATTTGGGGGGCTTATCAGCCCAACCTAACAACGTATGTTGTGCCTATTGACATTCGAAATGTCATTGGGGGGAAGACTACTGGTGCCGCAACGAAGACAGTACCAGCTGGTGGATTCGATGCTCCAGACCTGGCTGTGCAAATGGACCGGACAGCGCCAACAGGGGACAGGACTGCAACTCAGCCGTCATCGGGACTTAGCTCTGGAGCAATAGCGGGAATCGCCGTTGGAAGCAGTTTGGCATTTATTCTCGCATTAGCAGGATGTGGGGTCATTGTTTATAGGAGGCGGAAGTATTACAGCCAGGATCATGTTGTGGCGGCGCCACCACCGCAGAATCATATGGTCATGCCTGGGGCAGGAGGCTGGGCGTCTCCGGTAGCTCCGTCTTATAACGGAGGACAAACGTGGCCCACGCATCCCCCGTCTGAACTGACGAGTGAGCAAAGATCGCCTGATATGCATCGGGGAATGAGCCCCAAGAGTGACATTCAAATTACCAGGAATACCAAAGGGGCCCGGCCTGCAGAGTTGGAAGGTGAAGGTAACATCCATGAGTATCAGGAGGGGCTGTCACCATTGTCGGAAACTTCTCAGCAGATTCATTAGATAAGCTATTACCTACAGATTGTAACCCAACAGATTGATATGTTGCTACCGCAAGGAATTGAAGCATTCAAGGAGATAAAGTAAAATGTATGTAAATCAACGACAAGTAATACGTACAGTTATAACTATATGTATATCTTATCAGGCTTTCATATCTTAAAGCATCAATGCCCAGTTTTCACCAGCTCCCCTTCTCTAACAAGACAGAGCCTTTACTACATTGCCAGCAAACTTTTTAGCGTGCTGTTAAGGCTCTAACACCGAGTTACTAAAGAACGGCTAGGATAGCAAGACAGATAGGAAAAGTCTGTTAGCATTTTTCGGAGATACAAGGTCTAAATACTGAAGCCAGAATTGTTAGCTAGGAGTTACATACTTCTCGATAGTATTGATAGCTATTTCAGAAGCATTATTATCAATTGCTTGAAGGGCAGCCTGAACCGAGTTGTGTTCATTCTTGTTCAGTTCTATCTACTACGAAAGGGATATATTTCAAAAGGACCTCCATCAAACCCTCAAAGCCTCGCACTAGCATTTGCAGAAAGGAATGTTACTCAATACGAAATCGACTTCCGCTTATTTTGTCTGTATAATTCAAGACCTGGTCCCCGAAAAAGAAAACTCAAGATGGACAACTTTCGCTACTAAGTTCAATTTCTCCTCCAGCATAGCATGCCTGTTGGATCTTCCTACGGACTTTGCAACATTTCTCTCTAGGAGACGACGTGAACGGTAAGTCGTAAGAGACTGAAGGTGAGGTAATGTGCGTGATAGAGGCTTCTCACGACATATCCTTCTGTTTCGTCCCAGTCAAGGAATGGAACGAACTGACAGTGACAGTTAAACGAACGCAGAGGAGGCTGAGTTCAAATGGCATGGTCTCCATCAGGCCAGCAGGCAATGCATATACACCAGTCTTTTGTCAGATGTTTCGATTTGACAAGTGCCGTACCACCAATTACTATGCTCCTGCTGTAGCTCAAATACATGCAATCGGTAATTTGCCCTGCGGACATCTAAGTCTGGAACTTACGTAAATGTACTCTTGAATAGAAACAAGATACAGATGGATATACAAATATTAAATAAACAGTTTTCTTATTAAAGTAACTGTTTGGAATTGGCGAACTGGGTGCGGATGTTACCTGTTCTGGTTTTTCCTTAAATAATTAAGCAAGAATATAAACCAACAAATACAACATTTTGTATTATGGGTAGTAACTTATTTTCAAATATGGAAGTTAGAACGAATGGATATGTAGTTAAAAAACGATTAGTTTATAAAAACCTCCTGTCTATTGATTCCTTTTGTGCAGATAGTAATAAACTGTTCTGCGTTAGAGTAGTTTGTGTTACTGTTTCTTATTGCTACTGTCCGTTCCCTCTACTGCTGTCTAGACTATGAGCAAATAGCAATTATATATGATAGCCTGTTATAAATTCTCTGATTCCTCCTTTTGTCTCTATCTTAATTCCCTTTGCTGTATTTCTTCTTCTTTCTCTATCTATTACTCTTAGATTGTAAACGAGGTACGCCTAGACCTATCACGAAAGGTGTTACTAAGATATCACAGAGATCATGGATACGTAGTCCTCGTCATCTCTAATGCCCACGCATTCGGCACCAAGCCATAAAACTCTGAAAAGGAATTCATTAAGTATTCCAGATCTTTTGTTCGCACACCATCTGCATCGAAGGACTAGGTTGACTTCCATGTAACCTCCATCATAGTCACTGAGTCTATCAACTGGGAAATCAGTAGTTTGACCCGGTTGCAGTCCCCGATGGATGCACTATTTCGGATCCCATGACCATTATATATCCTTGTTGATCAGCCAAACTTTGAACCCAGGCTCACTACCATGCAGTTGGCAGTACAGGATTCGCGAGAGAAATCTACACGGAGAAGCCTCTTTCATTAGATCCTTATATTTCTCGGGTAGATCTGCAACCCAGGATGGATCGAACTTGAGGACGATGTTGTTAGTTCTGCAATAACGTTTGAAGTGGCAGGTCTCTGGGATGTCTGGAATCCTGATTGTATCGCTGGGGCCACCAGTGTCTATGATGAACATCTGCCAAGCTCTAGAGCTACTAGGATCGATATTCTAATCCCTGGCTTTAAGGTAACCCTATCTCGAAACGTGCTGACGAGACACTGGCCGTCCTTCTCGCCATTTCCTCTGATCAACATATTCGCCAATGTCCCAGAGCCATCGCTCTGAATGGCATGCCAGTGCTTGGTTATCACATCGCGCGACTCCCGGCAAGCCGTCCATAGCCCAGCGTCAATCAGGCATGCGGATTTGTTCTCCTCCTCCCCGAAATCGCAATGGAAAATCTTGAGACGACCTAGCAAAGAGTTATCTTTTTCCACGTTGATGTAGTGTACAGCGTGTCGATTCGGGAGTCGTGGAACACAAGCCAAGTTCTAGATTTGAAGACGGAGCTCTGTCGGAAGCTCGGGAAACTGGTGAAGTGAGGCTGTGGCCGTTGTGAGGGTTCCTTCGATTGCTTTGTTTTGGAACAGCAATGAGAAAATCGGGGTGGATGTTGGTTTACTTATAATGGCGTCTATGGTCTTAAAGTTGCCTCAATGTTTCAGGTTAATTGGATTTGTGGAAATTTCCCTGGAAACGCATCGCCGAAACCTTATTGCAAAGAGCCATTCGTGATTGGAGATTAGAGTCGAATGGGAAATTTCCTTCAGGAGTTTACTGTATGCTAAATGTAGTGATGAGCCTTTCGCTAAGAAATTCAACCTTCGTGAACTCCAAACCAATGAATTGGGGGTTTTATTCACAGAGTTCGAGAATTCGCACCTCACCTCACCCGGTGGCTGGCCCGTTGTCTGATTTCTCTTGATGTCCAGTCATCAAGGCGCACAAATTAGATCAGCACATCAGTGATTACCCTACTCCATTGCCCAATCACTCAGACAAGTCCTTGGTACGAATCCCGTTTCTGTAGATCACGAAATGCCCTGAGAAAGAAAATACTTTGCTTTGTAGGGTAGGAGGAGTACCTGAACGCCACTAATTTCCCACCTGAGTGCTGAACTTTCAGAACCAATCAATCTGGCGTTCCCCCTGATGATCCCTGTCAAATTAACGGGCTCAGCTCAGCTGGTGTCAAGACTATTGATAAACCTTTCTAAAAACAGTCAACTAGCGAGGCACTTAGCACAATTTAGGCGAACTACTTATCAATAGTTTCAGTTGATCTGCACTCAATCATTACGACCAAGCCTAAACAAGACTGACGGTTGGGATAAACTGAGAGGGAAAACAACCATTAAATCCAGACTTTCCCATCTTTCCTTCAACCACGTTGTCGCGATTTTTGTATAACTTACAAATAACACAATTGTTGTAGAGATGGTTCGCCCTCTCGTTCATTCGTTTGTCATTGCTGCGGTCCTCAGCTCCTTGGTTAACGCTGGACCATGCCGCCCCTCTTCCAGCTCCGTCGCAGTCACCTTGACCACTACTGAGTCAAGCGTCGCAACTGGCTCTGCTACGACTCAAACAAAGGAGTCGAGCTCGACTGAGGAACCTTCCGGTGCACCAACCGAGACTTCTCTCACTTCCAGCGAGCAGTCGACCACCACGGATTCTGCCCTCTCAACTGTCATTGCCACCACTACCAGCGAGAGTCACTCATCCACTGACACCACTCTTGACACAACCACCACAACTGGATGCCCCGTCCCAGAACCTCCTGTCTATGACGATCCCTTCACTGCAACCCATGCCGAGGAGGCTCCTCAGACAACCATTGAAGTTGTTGATCTTGTCCCGAGAGGCCGTGCCCGAAGAGATGCTCGAAATCTACTAGCCAGGGCTGCCACCAGTTCTGCAGAACCTATTGAGGAAGACGTCACTACTACCACCGAAGACGCCATCGCAACCACCGAAACTACTGCTGCGACCACTTCTGAAGAAACTACCGCTACAACTGAGGAGGCGAATACTACAACTCAAGATGTCACTACTACCACCGAAGATGCTACGGCCACCACCGAATCTGCCGCTGCAACCACTTCTGAAGCTGTGTCCGGCTGCGTCAATAATCTGCAGAAGCCTTCACCTGAAGGCTCCGTATGTGGCAAAAAGGGATACGTGTCAAGCAATTCTGCCGATTGGAGGTACTTGGGCCAAGGCTCATCTTCCTCTCTTCTCGACTGTTACACGTCTTGCATGCAGCAGAGTAACTGCGTGACCTTTTATTACGAGAAGAACATGCAATGTACCCTCTGGAGAGGCACCATCACTGAGCTCAGCACGGATGAAACCTCTTTCAAAAGTTATGAGACAAGCTGCTTCTGTGACACAGACATTGAGCCAGCCCCGACCTGCTCCTACGACAACTCCATTAATTTTAATGACGGTAAATTCGCTCCATGGCAAGCGGATCCCAACCCTGGCGGCAAAGACCCTGTAGCGTTTAAGGTTGTTCCCAATAGTGAGGGTGGTTCGCCTTATCGTTTCCAGACTGGTCAGTTCGACTTCGACAAGGGCATGTGGATTTATCAAGACGTCAAGGCTTGTGCAGGCACCACCTTCTACTGCACGTATAGATGGAAGTGGGATCAGTACTACGAGATTCCTCAAAAACGTGGTCGCCCCTTGGTTCCATATGTCCGCGTCTACCAAGGCGATGACATGATCGGAAACAGATTCCCTGAGAGCGCGGACGAGACAAACATATGGACCAACGCACGTTTCTCGTTCACTATGCCTGAGAGTGGAGAGACTACTATTTGGTTTGTTGCGAGCAGTCCTCAAGGTGAATGGATCAACACTAGCGACGACGATTGCAAGCCCGAATGGGTTCACCGACCTAACTCATTCGCGTTGGACTCAGTACAATGTTACTCGAGTTAACGAGACAAGATTCATTCTGCTGGATTAGAGGATGCTGTGTTAGGATTTTTCTATTTGTAACTATTTAATATTAGTGTGTTCTCTTCTCTTTGGAAGCTCATTTACATATGTGTTCAACAGCAGTTCAAATAGGGCACATCAATTCCCTCTAACCAACAACACTATCTTAGTGAACTTTACTAAGGCACCTAGTATCTGGATCTTGGACCTGCGCTAGCATAGATTTGATCGCTATGCATGCTAGTTATACTGCCGCCCTCTACAAGTTCAAACATCGCCATACTCATCATCATCCATGCCAGTCAAAGCCTGATGGAAGAGTTCCAGTGATAAGGGTTTTGCTGCTATTTTCGCGGGGTTGACGGGAATAGCTATCAGTTATCGCTGCTAGACAGGCATAGTTGCCCTTTGCCACAGGATAGCTGTATACTGGTCAGACGATGACTAGCTTTGAACATCTCGATGCCTCAGTGCCAGCCTCATAATCAGTAAATGCAACCCCTAGAGAGCAGAATTTCCCTTCATCCAGTAATTGAGGTTCCAGTTCTTGCTGTTGGAATACATGGGCAAACCCAATTCTCCTATAGTATGCCACTGGCAGCGTACACAGAATAGGTTCGAGAACGAGGCAATCCAGAGATGGACACGGATGACGTGATGACTCGAACGCAAGGAGGGCAAGCCTTTTTCCCTGAAAGAAATTAACTTCCAAATGATCTCTTAGAAGAATCAGGTCGAGACCTGTCCCGTTTTCCAAAGTGACTTTCGAGTTCCTCGTTGACGTTGAATGTGAGTAAGTGACAGGAGTCAAAACTCCTTGCAAATGCAGCATCCCCTGCGCAAACCCATCCTGTTCGATTTTAACGTGTATCGATGTTCTTAACGGCTGTTCAGAATGCAGGTAAGTGTATTCCACAGGACCATCTAGAGCCGCCCACGACCACGATGGTGCTCGATAATTTGAACTTCGCTTCATGACCGGCCGTTCTATGGAGAATCCCAGCTGCTTCTCGAGTCCGGCACTCCACATACCAAAGGCGTATTCTGAACCCATGAAGGGCTTAAAATAGCTAGCGATACCTATGAAAGCTGGAAGCCTGTCGCTCAGGAACGTGAATTGACTAGCTGAATAACTCTGGACAATGGTGTTCCATTGTCGGAATATGGTGCGTAACACATGCGTTCGCCACCACAAGCACGTTATTGCATTTGTCCGAGTTTCTGGTAGAAGGCTTTTGAATGAAGAGTCGAAAGGTATTCCGGCTGGAAACGCCTCGCATTTTAGTTCTGAACGGCATTCCCAGAATATTTGCTCTTCTGCAAAGTAAATGACTCTGGACGCAAGCATTCTCTCCTGAAAGATCCATCCTCTTTTGAAGAATGGAGTATGCTTCAGCTGCCGATGGGTGTAAAGAGTGTCGATGATGTTGTATGTTTGACTACCGGTATCAGGAAGAGGATTTGCTCGAATACAACCAGGACGGGTGCTATCGGCATTTCTCATTCGAAATAATCCACCATCTGGTCCAGCGGATGCCGAAGCGGCAATGTTGCATAGCCCATTGGCATACACTAAGCCCATACAGGCGATCTCGCGCTCCTTATCCTCACGAGAATCTTGGATGATACACAATGTATCGATCCATAGATATCTTACACCAAGCGCGCGAGCGACAAGTATAGTATCTTGGAATGTCTTTGGGAGGGCTTTGATCACCAGACCTTGAAGGTAGCTGTCGATATTTGACAATAGAAGTCGAGGTTGCTTTGTCGCATCCCACCTATAGCTCAATGTGACATACGGACGGGTCTTGCTAGGATTCTGCGATCGTAAAACAATTTTGCATGTCTCATCTCGGGATCTTCCTATATCTAACAGGCGGGTAGGCTGCCATGGCGTTACATCCTGCCTGCAGCCACTCGATGTGTGACTCGTTTGACATGATTGTAACCATTTGGATATCAACATGAGCGTGGAAGAAGAGGAGGTAGAGGATGACAACGCAGGACGTGCATCATATCGAACCCAGCGGTTGTCTTCCGTCAGAGTCAGCTTTCTATCGATCTGGGCTGTACACCGTTCTTCCACAGGAGAACCACTTACCGTTTCTCGGCATTAATTGAAATGGTACATAGTGTGAGTGTTCTTTCGACCCAGGACAAACAACCATGAAAAGGATTGTGGGCCAATCATGGTCGTGCTGGACCAGGTAATACATGCCGTCCCAATCTACTTCCGAACCATCTTTCCAGCTAGGCTGATGCTCGTCGTCAGTTGCTTTGCCTGACGCGAGCATATCCCAAACTCTAGAACAGATATAGCATTTGTGCAACGCTGCTTTTCGGAACGATTCCAACGACTTATGGTGCCGTCGCATGGGCCACATAGAGCCATTACGCTTCTCGTCTTCCCAGCTAATCTGGTCGAAGTGTAGAGCACGTGTGCAAATTGAGCAAAGTGTGCTATATCTCATGTTCACATCAAAAGGTAATGTCGTGGATAATATGTGCTCAGAAAAGTCAAGACAGGCGACATGGCTTAATATGACTGCAGAAGAAGCGCGTCACAATTGATCAGATGTGGCGGAGCTGGTTGGATGACTGCGTATCGTAAAGCCTTGCTGTCAACCTTTTGTGCGCATCGCATAGCTTGATCCTGTGGTTGCGGGGTAGGTTGAAATCAGGCTCACGCTGCTGTAACAGTGATTACTAGAAAGTCTACAGACGGCACAGTCAGGCTTTCAAATGAGCTACGATAGGTCCTTTTAAGAGGCCGTTTGGCGAACAAAGCATTCATTTAGCATTCATTTGACATAATTTCTTTGTCAAATAAAACTATGCTCTAACCTTGCTTGGAAAACATGACCGACTTGGTGGTAGTGGTCAAATAGGTAGGAGCCAAGTCAGATAAGGTCGTGCCACATTGCAAGCCCAACAAGCGCAACGCACAAGACAAATCTTCTTTAACTTGATCTGCAGTACAACGCTTTAACAGTTCACTCAGGCTGGCAATGATAAACTAGCATGTATAGGTGACATATGAAAGTGAGGGGTAAATGCATCAAGTCACATTTGAGCGCTTTCAGGAGGCAAATGATTGGCTGGGCCTGCGTCCTCTTGCTGGTCGGCCTCCCACGACGCATCTCGTGTTTGGTCAAAATTGATATAATGACAAAACTTGCTCATACTGTCATCACCAAGACCAACGGATCGTCGCAGTGGGTGTAGTCTCAGGATATTGAGGCCAGACACGGGCGGGGTTTGGACCAGATACTGCATTCGTGATAGGTAGGGAGCCAATATTGTCTCGGTCATTACGCATTACACCATGATCACAAAGCGTTCCACGTCGTTAGAGCAGTACTCATATCAATATAATGTGACGTGTAAGAACTTCAGACGAAATAAACAAAATCTCTTGAATTCCATGGCGCATTGCATGGTCTTTTGTTGTTCAACGTCTGTGATCCTGTTGTCTGATCCTACGAGTGGCAGCCTATCTTTGACTGCAGCATATTAACTGCATCGAACGTTACCATGGACTACGAAGAAATTGACCCGGATGGAGATACTTTGATAATCATTCACTACTTAGCCAGAACCTCTCGGAGCGCGAACGAACTGGTGGTTGCAGAGAAGCCTTCTACCGAGGAGTCAATAGCAGCGGACAACGTAACGAGAAGCGAAGAGATAACAGCTTTTGAAGAGCCCGCTATTGAAGAGTCTGCTTTTGAAGAGCCTGCTATTGAAGAGTCTGCTATTGAAGAGCCAGCGATCACCTACGAGACAGGTCATGATGGTATGAAAAAGAAAAAAAAACCCCGTCTTGAAAGTTCCGTCTTTAACCTTGTCACTAACTGTTTTCTACTGATCAAGGAAATAAATCATTGACTGAACTAAGGCTTAGGGTGTCCAAAAAGCATCTTACAGTAGCGTCACGACGTGCTAGAAGAATGTTTCAAGGAGACTATCTTGAAGCTCAGAGATCAGAGGATGATGGATTCTATCACTGGAAGATCGAGCCTCTGTTCGATTCGGAGTCTCTGAAACTTGTTCTGAGGATCATCCACGCCCAGACTCAAAATTTGCCGGATAGTATTACGCTTGACACGATGGTCTCGATTGCTGAAATTGTGGACGACCTAGATTGCTATGGATCTGTATCGTTCTTTGCCAACATATGGAGTAGTCAGCTTTCCCGGACACTACCGAGCCAAATTTCCGATGAGTTGATTCAATGGATCTTTATTGCTTCCGTATTCAAACTGGACGATATATATAGGCAGGCGACGAAAGTGGCAATTATGCAAAGCACTAAGCCTATAGATAGCCTAGGACTTCCTATCTTTCCAGGAATTATTGGTATGTTCGCCTTCCCTTTGGAAGCACGATTCTCACCAGAGCAGATAAGATCGAGCAAAAGAGACAGGATCTTCTCGAAGGCTTCATTGGCCAGTTGCATATGGTTTTGGAAACTTTGTGCTCGACCTACTCTTGCCACTTTTTTGAATGTGAGCTCATAATGCTTGGGGCGTTAACTAAACAGATGCACAACACGAAGCTGCATTCACCTTGTCCTGCACGGCCCTTCTCTGACTTAAGTCTGTCTTCGGTAGTTGCGGCAGTGCGAGGCTTCGACTCGCCATCTCTCTACCTCCCTACGTCCAACATTTCGCAATACTCTTATGATCCATTCGGTTCTATAAAAGAATCTAACGAAGATGTGTGGTTACTGCAAAGAGACGTTCGTTCGTCATATCGCGAAAAAAAGAAACACCGAAGCAGTTTCGAGCCACAGGACGACGATTCAGCAGACAAAGCCCCCGGACGGCTTAAAGTTCATTTTTGTCATTTGCAGGATTTCCTGGAGCCCGAAATCCAAGTCTTGGAGAGCAGGGTCAGGACCCTGGATTTGAACACTACTTGACTGGAGCCAAAATATATCTAAATAATAGTTCATCGTTTAAAATCGAAGTCAAGGTTTAGGGGGTTATCAGCAGGTACAGATAGTTCATGTAAGTTTTGCCTTGCGTATAAACTTGGATATTAGAGAGTATACGTGTATTGCACACTGGTATCTTGAAAAAAGGTGACACGTTCCGCTTACTTATAAATAAATGGAACATCTTTAATGAAATATTATTAAACGCTCACGACTTATTATAGCAAGACTTTCCACTCTCGAATTGCTGATTGAAATCGCCAAGAGGGCATCTCCTTAGCAGCTTGTTAAAGAATACTAATAAATAAACAAAAAAGAAGAAAAGAAAAGTAATACAAATAAAGTTTATCTTATTAAGAGGCTAATAGAATATAAAATTGAGTAGCGTTCGGTATCGGGCCAAATGTCTATATCGTGATGGGGCCGTATGTCGATCGCGCGCATCACATAAGGTGTTTTAGGATTATTTATATAAATGCCAAACATCTTGAGGATACAACTATCGTTCTTCTTCTTCGGGGTTGGGCTAATTGCAACTATCATCACCTTTATTATAAGGGTTTCTGCTCATGAGTGGTGTTCAGGTTATGCCGAGGGAATAATCTGTCGCGAGTTTCAAATTGGCAAGTTGGCCAGACCCGGGCAAACATACCGCTGTATGGACACTTTGATCACGTTTTAATAGGCTCCGGATTTATTGCTGTTTCGTTCGTTCGAAAAGCCCTTAACCTTAGCCCGAGTGGTAAAACACTTAGCATCGCGTGTGAAAGAACGACCTTTTGATGATTTAGGTTGTCGTTTAGATATATGTTCTCAAGGCAGTACACGCTTATATCTCTTAGAAGCGTTAATGTAACCCTTGTTTCAACTCGGTTACCAACTTGTAACTGGTATTTCAATCTAATAATATGCTAAGATATCGACTTAAAGTACTATCCAGTTGTCAATCAGTTAATGCTAAGTTATTGCAATATACTCAAGCTTGCCTCCTTTAAGTCCTTCTGAGACACGAGTATAAAGGCCGTATCCATCAGCGTGCAATCTCCATTTTGTTTTGGGGTCGGAGATCCATCCCTCCAAACAGGGTCCATCCGATGTAGGAGGGATATTTGCAAACTGAATGCAAGTTGCACCCACCCGTCGCCACAATGGGTGTGAGAATACTCTTGAGACCAAAATACCAATTAAGAGTCTTCCTGTTGCGTACAATGGCACCATGGAAAGGTCTTGTTGACGGCAAAGGCTCTCTATGTCTGTCCGAGTTCCATCATAGTCAAAGTGCGTGCTCTCAGGTCCCTGTGCCGTCTCAAAACGAAGACCGTCTATCTGGAAGAACCTAACGTTGTTGTTCAACCATTCGAGAGAAGTAATAGGAAGAACCACCCCTTCCAACTCAACTACCCCTCTCGCAATAAGTGCTGAAGATCCAGAAGTGTGTCGCGCGGGGACTCTTAACACACGGGAGAGATACTCCGGCTGATGGTGTGCAGTGGGGGGCGGGTAGAAGCATATCTCGCCGTCCAAAGAAAGCCAGGACCAACTAGGGGCCCGTTGGGTGGCGTCACTGTTGGAAGCGTTCCTCTCTTGATCTTCCGATAGCCACCACGCAAGATCCTCTCTCAGGTTACTTTTCCACATGCCCGCAATATACTCATCATTTCTGCGGGACTCGATAAGCTTGGCAATTCCTGCGAAGGCGACAAGCTTATCCGATTGGAATGTGAGGTCGCAGGACGAATAACTATTGACAACTTCATGCCATCGAACACAGAAATCTCTCGAAGTGGTCATTTGCATCGATTGTACAATCGGGACACACACGTTTCTTTTGAATGAATCCTCAAACCCCGGTGGTAAACCATTGGGAAACATTTCAAGTCCGCTGCCTTCATTACATTCCCACGCAAGTTGCCGCATCCCGAAATGCAGTATTCGCGGTGATAGGAATCGCTTCTGGAAAACCCAACCACGCCCCATCAGTGGTGACTCGTCAACCTCATCTGACCATAGGTACCCATCGATGAAGACTTTTCTTCTCAACTCCTCTGTATCCTGAAGATCGAGGACTGACGGGAGGACACAGTTCCAAGTCTCTGGAGAGAAGATCGGTGGATTCTCCCCGTCCTCAACTGCATATGAAGCAGACAAGTTTAGATATGTGTTGGCATATACTTGACCCATCTTGAGAGCTTCGACCTTCCAGTCCCCGCAGGCCTTGTCCTGCATAATACAAAGAGAGTCAATCCAGAGGTAACGGACCCCAAGTAAGCGCGTGATATTAATCGCTTCTTGGAAGACACGTGGTAGGCGCTGTAAGTCTATACAGTGCTTGAAGCGATTGAGCGATGTGGAAGTGAGCTTCTCATAGTCGTAGTTACCCCAACGGTGGCTTAGGGTCATGTATGGTCCCGTGAGTTTCACATCTTCACTGATGATAAGACCCATCGTACTACCGTCTTTCCCTAAGTCCAGGAGACGCGTAGGATACCAGAGGGCATCAGAATAAGAACCACACGCTGAGTGATGGGTTTTACAATTGCTAAGCCAACCCTGGATCCGGTTGATATCAATCCCGCCTCGCGCGGGGTCCAGTGCATATGATTTTGTATCTGGTATCTCTTCTGATATTTAGCCTCGATCGCACGTTTGGAGCCAAACACTCCCTCTTACCTTCGTCTTTATAGAATCTCAGCTCTATGAGGCAACCTTCCCCTTTCGCACCCTTATGATTTCTGGTCAAAAATAGTTGATGGACATCCATGTTTTTACCACCTCGACTTTCGGTCGGTAGGGGCTCCCCAGGATGACATTGACCATTTTTTGGGTGTACTTCTTGTTCCATATAGGCATATTCAGCTTGGAAGACCACGACCAATTGGTCCGTGAGCCATAATCGATGGATTCCTGGGTAACGCTCCTCCAAAAACTGGGCATGCTTGATACATATCCAACAGCCTTGATTATCTTCTGTGTTATAAGGAGGATAGGTTAAAATGGTTTCCCGTCGAGGGTGAAAGTCCAACCCTTTGGGATAGAGATCGCATATAGCGGTATGACAAGAAACACAGACGGGCATTGTGAATAGTTACGACTTTAGATTCTTCCTCAACAGAGTGCCGAGTTGATGATGAAAGGATTGAGATCTTAAACCCCTCATAGTCGCTTGCGAAGTTGGTTTTAAACCGCTGTTGAACCAACATGCATATTGAAAAGACTAATCAGATAGGCTACAGAGGTAAATATGGTGGGGCTGTTATAACAGTTGCCGCAAGCAGGGGATGAGTACATGTTAGACATCACCCAGCCAATGAGGTGATAAGGGGCGGCCTTAATTCTTCTACAAGCTTTCGGACAAAATAATCATCTCTTCTGTAGATAGTTCGAAACGCAGGATCGACGAAAAGTTGCATGATGAAAGCCTGGAATTCATCGCAACGACAGGGTCGTAATTAGAACGATTGGCATGATGCTCTCTGATGCAAGGCTTCGCCAAAGCTCCGCGATTATCCAAATACAGAGTTTGACTGGAAACCTAGCCTTCGAGAAACCCAAATGGAAGTATAGAGTAAGTTGAATGCGATCGCAAATTTGAATTATTCCCGAACCACAAGAAATTAATTTCACAAGCTGTATGCGTTGGGTTCAATGTATCATGATGTATCTTCGAGTTACTTTGATGCTTGATGCTGGTCATGAGTTGCTGCTATTCCGGATTGCTCCACCCAAATAAGCGGAGACGTAGTATACCAGGTTCATCTTGTAGACCCACCATCATTGTTGCGCTGGGGAAAAGGCGGCCCGAGTTCCATCAGAACCCTAAACTTTGCTAGATCCCTTTAGGCCTCTCTCTTATGTGATTGTGATTAATCGACTGTCGAGATGACATGAACTCGCCGGTGCAACCCCAACGGATGCAGATCTTAACTTGAACTAGCAACTGTTGGTTATGTTGGTGCATAGAGACTAAGACGCTATTTAGCCAATATCTTACCCTGGCTGGCATGCCCGGGTAGGTCACAAGGACACGACCAACAGAAGACGGACGCATATGCGAGATAATGCATGACCGTGACTCGGAATCGATTACAATACGGTGAGGACAAGGACGCGCGGCTGCTTCAAACTGCAGGCGATTCTACAAAACAACAAGGTCCCAAGTCCATTGTTCAATAACCTTCCCAACTCTCTAACCCATCCACGAAAAGTCTTCCCGGCCTCCAACCATTTCCATTTGTGGTTTTCAAAAAATCCGCTGTTATGAATCGTCCAACGGTTGAGGTGCCTTCGTCAAGCACACAAGAACGTGACTTCAATACCATCGTTACCAATCTTGCCAATCAAGACACGGTGCCATGGTATCGTAAACCAAATCTACGCAGTCTCTATTTTATGCTTATACCGACATGCATGGGTATTCAAATGACCTCTGGCTTCCATTCACAGATGGTCAATGCTATGCAGATATTACCGTCATGGATCAGTTGTATGTCATGATGTTGGCCTTTGGCCAGAGATTGCGCTAATAAATAACGCGTCAATAGATTTTGATAACCCTCAAGGATCTCTCAAGGGTATTATTGCAGCCGCCTATCCTTTAGGTGCGATTCTTTCGCTTCCCTTGATACCCATCATTAATGATCGGCTCGGGAGACGTTGGTCCATCTTCATTGGGTCATTCATTATGGTCATTGCGTCTTTAGTACAAGGGTTTGCCAATTCAGGTAAGGACAATCGCTGTGAGTATGAGTATCAGAAAGATAGGCTGAACATCTGTAGCTGGTTCTTATATCGCTGCTCGCTTAATTCTTGGTTTCGGCATTCCTCCTTGTTTGGTATCAGGCTCCTCACTGATTGGAGAATTGGGATATCCAAACGTATGAACCTTCCCTTGACTAATAAAATAAGGCTTACAGTTACCAGGAGCGAGCAGTCTTAACGTCACTTTTCAGTGTTTCTTATTTCTTTGGTCAGATTACTGCGGCCAGTATATGCTTCGGCACCAATGACATCTCGAGCAATTGGGGCTGGCGTATTCCATCTCTCCTTCAAATTGCGCCCCCAATGCTCCAGCTATGCTTTGTCTTCTTCGTTCCTGAAAGTCCCAGGTGGCTTGTTGCTAGGGACCGGAGTCAAGAAGCGATGGAGACGCTGGTAAAATATCATGCCGAGGGCCGGGAATCCGGATTCGTCAAGGCTGAGTTAGCACAGATTCAATCAACATTACGCATTGAGATGCGGAATACCAAGAGGTCATGGCTTGACCTTGGAGCAACTGCCGGCATGCGAAAACGTTTGTTGACTACCTGCATGCTAGGTCTATTTACGCAGTGGTCTGGGTCGACCCTGATCTCATACTACCTTGGTGACCTGTTACAGATCATTGGGAAGGACTCTTCCCATTTCAAGCAGACTATCAACGTCAGCCTATCCTGCTGGAGTCTTGTATGCTCTTTCACAGCATCTATGCTTGTTCGTCGCTTTAAGCGACGACACATGTATCTAGCCTGTACAGCTAGTCTGCTCGTCGTCTTCTCTAGTTACACAGTTAGCATGGAGAGGGCAATCACAGCAAAGGAGTCTGGGAAGGCAAACGATGCTGCCGGTACGGCTAGCATTTTTCTATTGTTTGCATATTCTCCCGCCTACTGCCTCGCGCTCAATACGGTCACCTATAGTAAGTGGCACAATCTGGCCCATGATACGGCCCCATAGTAACAATGCCTTTTAGCGTATTTGGTTGAGATCTGGCCCTACGCTGAACGATCCCGTGGCATAGCCATTTTCCAACTCTTTTCGCGCTGTGCGGAGTTCTTTACTACCTTTGTCAATCCTATCGGGCTTGCGAACATAAGTTGGCGCTATTTTATCACCTATTGCTGCTTTCTCGCTTTCGAAGTTGTTTTTGTGTACTTTTGCTTTCCGGAAACATCTGGCAGAACCCTTGAAGAGGCAACATTCTGTAAGTTTACAAAGCCTGATATTCACTCCCTGTCTAGCGGCTAATATTGAATTTCACTAGTATTTGAGGACGAGAAGTCATCGGCTGAAAAGGCCATACTTGAAGTCGAAAATTCAACTGCTACTGAACTTGTGCTGCGAGACTCTGTTGAGCGTAGGGGAGAAGGATCTGAGATTAGAGGCTCAGTGTAGTTCTGCCTTTTGAAACGCAGGCTATTATAGCATATCTCGAGACTATTGTATTTCATAATCCTTAGAGAATATCTGTTTATTAATTGATTTGTTGTAGAAATCTGGTCCCTGCAGATATTTGCTGGGCTTTCTCTACCCTAGGTAGTGCGTGGGCTCTTGCAATATGGCTGTATAACCACCACGAGGGCTGCAACCCGGACGTGATCCCGCGAAGTGATCAACGATTCGAAAATACTCATGGAAGCTATTTCGGGTGGGCTAATGAAGCTAACTAGGCCAATGGTCGTTTCGACTTGGCGACGGGCAAGGTCGGTGATGTCTTCCTCTTACATCCATCCCTGATCCACTCCACCACACGAAATGAGAAGCGACTGTTTCGCGCCATCACAAACTCCAAGACGAGCTTGAAGGAACCTTATCGTCTTCACCGTGCAGACGGTAACTACAGCGTTCTCGAGCAGAGCATTAGGTACGGATTGATGGAGACGGGTGTGACAGAGAACGATTTAATAAAGTGGCATATCATCGCCCTTCGGGAAGGGTTCAAGCCGGGTCTCATTGATAGAAAAGCCTCAACAAAGGCTGACGTGACACCTATCAGTCAGCTTGGGGCAATGGCAGCTATGTAACCTCTTATATTGGCCTCAATGCTAGTATAAGTCTAAAGATAAGCATTTATAACAATTGTCTCATTCAATAAACCTGGTATAGCTTGAGTTGTAAATGCTATGATAATGACTCATTCCATGGAACCCAGTACTGTTTATTCCAAGCCGAAATACACTTGACCTCAGCCGGAGGATCTTGTTTCCATTCGATGAAGTCTCCAGCTGGATCCTGTTGTGAGACGACATCTGACGTAAAGCCCATCTTCTGTTTCAGCGACATTCCCATATGCAGCTTATACTCAAAATTAACAGATGGCACGACTGCAATCTTCCCATAGTTGCGGTACCACAGGTCTTTGCAGAACAGCTGTGGCTCACCTTGGTGACATTCACCTTTCATTTTAGCAGCCCTAAATCGCAGACCTTCGATGATGGGCTTGGCACTAAACACTGCGGCACCGTTCCAGCATGCAAAGACTTGGAAAGGTCGTCTTGCATCATATCGAGCCCGGGTTTCCTTATCATTCCAAAACAGCTCCGATACATTGTTCCAATCGCCGTTTGGAACATCCACAAATGAGTCGCCGTTTATACCCCTAGAAATCCAGATGTCATAGAACCTTGGCCTTTTACCGTTCCAGTCCATTCCACAAGTCATATCAGCCTTGAGGAACTTTCTTTGGTAGACAAGTTCGAGAATGTCATCTGGACATGCTGTAACATCGTTTGAGAATACAATAGTGGTATCTTCCGTTATTTTGTCGCGATTCTCGAGTATAGGTTGCAACGCCAGATTGCGTAGTGCTGCAAGACTCATGATTCGCTCGGTTTTGGTGGGGTCGATGGGCGATTGCTGGAAAAAGTATGCTATACCGAGAGCTTCAAGGTGAGGTCCAAGGGCTGACAGAACATCGGCAGTACCATCGGGTGAATTGCCTTCAACAATAGATAGCATGCAATGTTGAGGGCCAAGAAACTGAATGGCTTCGACGACGCTGCCAATCAGACGGGGCAGTAGGATCAGATTCTGTCGTAGATCGAGTGCCAGGAAGTATCTAATAGCGGGGTCGGACGGTCCCGGCGACTCAACAAGAGAACGATATCGGGTTCCATTGATGATTGGACACTGAAAAGTCGGAAGTTGCGCTGAAAGGCGGTAAAATATGGCATCAAGGTAGGCAGAGATATTGGCTGATGGAAGAACATCACCTGTTTGAGGAGGGACGTTAAATTTCAGCTCGCAACATGAAAGTCGTCGAAATAGAGGAGGGAAGAGAAAAGAACATACCATCTAATACTGCGATTTGTGAATTCGTTTTGTATAGCTCGTTATGTACATACCGACCCATTTGCACGCTATAATATGTAACGAAATGGTCCTTGTGTGCGTACAAAGTCCATCCAATAACAGCAAAAGCGACAAGTGGTATCACCAGGAGCTGTATATTCCTCCGCCCAGTAAACGCACCTAGGGAGGATGGAGTCCAGAGGAACATTGCTAGACAATGAAATTTCGCAACACGCGACTGCTCCCAATTCTGACCCTTACATGGAAAGGTAAAGAGATGAGGATTACGCGGTCTTTTAAGTAATTCTGCCTCCATCAACCTGTCTCCCAGCTATTTTCTACGCTAGAACGCTAGCCTGTACGGAAACGGCGAAGCTTTTCCAGTCGTCATTCCATCCCACCCTGTCATCGCTGATCGCGGAAGTTTATAAGCTGGGCGAAACAACTTTAAAGTTTCACGTTAACGATATCAAGCTTTTTAACTGCATTAGTCCACATAGCGACGATAGTTCCTGCACTTTATGTCCAATCGTTGACCTGTTTTCTAGATGCAGGGTAGAGGTCAGTTTGCAGATAAGTGGATCACCAATACCGAAAGGTTTCGTGACGCAACCAACAGCCCGCTCTGACCGGTGCTGCATCGTCCCAGCTGAGGCGAGCTTTCAAGCAGGAATGAAATGCGATAATCTTGAGCTGTTATGCTGTTTTGGCTTCTACCACAACCTACCCCGCGGCAAGAGCTATCGACGCTAACCTCAAATCTCGAATGACAACCAAATTAGCTCAGGTCTTGCAACTCACGTCTGTCCACGGAGTTCTTGACACTAGAGTCCTTAACACCGGGAATCAGATATTACCACAATGAACCGCTATGCGTACTCCCCTCCGATTTATCTAGAATTTCGATTTCTTGAATTGCGACCCGGGTCACCGAAGGACCCTCTCGGTGGGATTCTTCTGCACAGGATCTTATCGCCCGAAAACAATTAAATACCGGACTTCGAAGTCTTGTCTTATGTCTAGGGTAACCAATCCAATCCAGATTCTATTTGCATTACAGATGAACGACCCACAGTCGAAGACCAACTTGTCGAATCTCAACTTACAGGACGGTTCGATGGTGGGCCAAATCTCGCCTCTGCTCTTCGTGCCCTTCGAAAAAGCATCTTTACATGTCTAGTCTGGTGCGACTCTATCTGCATTAATCAAAGCGATGTCAAAAAGCGTTCTGAACAAGTACAGCGCATCTCTGATATATATCGCTGTGCCAAACGTGTCGTCGTTTGGCTGGGGCCTGTGGCTCCCTGGACTGGGCTTGTTATGGAGACTATTCGGCGAGTAGCTAGTGAGACCATTTCTGTAGAAATGTCCTCAGCCACTCACGGATTGAGGCACAAGGTCATGTACACCACTACAGGAGAAAACTTTGTTCATTCCACAAGGCATGGAGACCCTCTCCCTCTCAGCCCAAGTCATTGGCTAGCTGTTCTATTTAAGGTTTTTGGAGCTCAGTCATCAAGTCGTACAGTTCAAATCAACACAATTGTGGCTAGCTGTCGAGAAGTTATTAGCACCGACTGGCCCCGTCGCCTGTGGATCTACCAGGAAATCATGTTGGCAAATCAAGAAACAACCATCATTCAGCTGGGCAACAAGGAGATGTTATGGGAGAGTTTCAAAGATGCAGTCACCGTTCTCTGCATTTTCAGACCACCACCTTCTAGAGCCTTCTTGGATCCAATCAATCACAACATAAATATACAAGCTTGTGAAAAAGGCAATATCATCTAGAGACAGATATGGGTATCACAATTGGCTACCGGAATTGGGCGTAACAGCATGTTACCTATGTTCGGATGCATGCGATCAAGTTTTTTCTCTACGAAACTTGATGGTGCCTGACGTTGCTCGGTTAGTAACAGTGGACTATACCAGATCTGCGAAAGAGGTTTTTACTTCATTTTGCATCAATCATCTCGCGCATCGAGAAGAGATCAATTTCTGCAATTCAGATACGAATCCAAGCTGGGCAGAAGATCCGGCAGAGACTGAATTGTACTCATTAAACATCACCTGTCATGCTTCAGGACAATCTGCCGCTTCTGCTTATCTTATCGAACCCGGTGTGCCGGATGTGGCTGGCGTAACATGCGACGAAATATGCAGTGACCCTATTGATTTACCACCTATAACTGTGCTACAATGATATGCTGATTAAAGTCGAGACGTTGTTTCTACATTCCAAGAGCTCGCCATGGGCGACCTAGTCCATAACGAAGAATCTCTTGACCAGCTGATCCTCATGTTGACATATGGGGGCGTCCGAAATTATATCCCGGAGAAGTTGCAGCCATTGAACGACTGGTCGCTTAGCACCCTGGAAGAATGGCGGAAAAGGGTGCGTCAATTCATGGGTTGTCCTTTAGACTGGGACAGCGCTACTCGAGAGCAATAGGTAGGAATCCCATGTTTGCGCAACGTAAATAAAGAGGTCAGAACAGAGACCGGCTGCCCAGTAACTCGAGGCGGAAGTTACGTTCGCGTCCCCCCAGGAAGGCGCAGCGGTGACAAGATTGCAGTCCTACTTGGTCTTTCAACTGCGATAGTTCTACGGCCCCAAGCTGAACCTGAGGTGTATGCTGTTATAGAACCTTGCTATCAACCGGATCATATGGAGGGCTAGGCTCTTTTGGGAGACGACTTTCAAGGCTGGCAGAGGTTATGGAGCTCAGAGCATGTGCAAACTGTCTTCTGGAAAGAGGGAGAACCTGCACGTCGATTGGATCCGCGATTGGATCATGTCCCTTTTGACGAAGGGTATATTTAAAATAACGATCAACCTTATTCTTTTTGGAGGTATCCCCAGACTGAGCCAGGGCGATATGGATTCAAGTATCACTACCCGCGAATGTCAGAACAAGCTCTAAAGAAGAGAGGAGGTCCCACTGAATGGTTTCGGCTTTTGTAAAAAAACGTCACTTTATTGAACGTTATTATGTCACGACCATTTCAACAATGTACTCGGATTCCATACGTATCAAGTTGTATTATGTTGCTCTAAAAGTAATTTATCTTCTGTCCTATACTCTCATATCCTGTCCACTAATTACATTCCTCATAGATCCTACTTGCAAACAGTCTTGTAGCTATTGAAATAGGTCGGAGCCTTGAGGCAATGAAAGTCCTTAGGACTCTTAACACCATGCCTGCAGTTCTTGTCTTGATAGACCAGAACTAGCTCCTGTCAGCTTTCCATTCTGTGTATAGGTGGAGTTACTTACGCTTGCAGCCCCGGGCGTGATCAGTTTGACTAACCGATTTGACCTTGTCGCTGAACTTGAAGCATTCGCCAAGCTCGTCGCGGTGTGTGGTCAATTCGCCCAGGTTCCCTATGTTCTCGTTGTTTCCGCAATCGGGAGAACTCCAGATACGTGACCCGATGATGTTGAAGGGCAGTTCGTCATCTTGGGGTTCAGCAGCGACACCCATGGCGAGAGCAGCTGTGGCGAGGATAGTAGCGAAAAGCATATTGGTGATTAATAAATGGGGGGATGAGAAGTTGGTGGCTAAGTATTGAAGTACTGTTTCTGTTGTGAAGAGACTGAAGGGTTGCTTTATTGAGGGGGTTCAGCAGGCTTTAAATGCTGCTTCAATTGAGCAACCGCTGTATACAAGCTACGCAAGTGTAAGCCCACTCGAGCTCGTATTTAAAAATAGTCTTCCTCAAACCAGATAGTTGTTGCATCTTTCTACATTGTTTACCAGATATCCTACTGCAACATTACTGTGATCAGCGGGACGGGTGAGATGCAGCTATGTCATGTGTTTGTCTAGCGCACTAATGCCACTTTGGTATACCAATACGAGGAAATGGTAGCTGAAATGCAACCCTCACGTCGATCGCTTACATCTGCAGAAAATTGATTGGAATAATATGCCACAATGACTTGACCAGAACATCGTATTCCGGAACTCCCGGCAAATCTACTTATGACGCAGTTGTTTTGTGCCACGTACCCAATTGATCGCCGCCAACCTCACGATAAAAAAGTAAGACTAAGCCCCGCTTAAACCTCACATCCCGTGGTATGTCATCATTCCCCCGCATTGACACCAACGATGATCCGGTTTTAGAGTTGCAGTATGCCAAATAATGGAATCCCGTGACGCCTGTATATGCACGCAGAATACGAGGCGCTTGTTGCGTCTGTTTATCTTCTGCCTACTACATTTCTTCACGTGATTCACCCACGACATGACCCGATCCAAAGTCCCTGCTACCATCCATAAGCCACTGGCAACAGATCTTCAAAACGACGTGCACATTCTGTTCTAGAGACATATTTCGATCCGCCTTTAGATTGGCGCCCGACGCGAAAAAATGAAAATCTTAGACAGGACTATGTAGCGGAATTATATAATTGGGTATAGACAGCGATTCGAACAGGAGTAGAATGCCCTCAAAGCATCGGCAATAGTCAAGTGTAGCCATCAGTCTTTATTCTGATTTTATTATACGTTTGCGCTCTCTGTTATTTGAGAGGATTTAAGTCCTATGTCGAGTTTGCCCTGGAATCAACAACAGCTTGAGATTCTTCAGCCGCAAGTTTTATCTTGTTATTATCTAGAAAAATATCTATTATCACGAAGTATTAAAATATCATACCAGAAGGTAGTGTGACCTCATAGCCTGGCGCAATGAGTCCGAAACCAGGCTTGTAGGGCGCGTTGTTACTAGTAGTACCTTTGAGGTTGGAAATAGAAGAGGGTTAGAACCACCTACAAGAACAGTGATACACTAGGAGAATCTATCTTGAGCTCTTTTTCTTTTTTCTTTTTCTTTTTTCTTTTTCTTTTATCTTTTCTTTACACTTTCTTGCAACGAACTTTGGGTCTGCCTTAACCTCAGCGTAAGACTATAGTGGTAGCGAAACACTAACGCTTATCGAGCATTGGTCTTATTATAGCTGGTTTATCGGCTAGTTGGATCGCAATGCTTACCACACGTTATTGCCTTTTTCATTCCAATGCTTGAGTTTAAACTCATGAAGAGGCAGTTACCAATCCTCAACTTGCTGTATTGCATTTACAAACGACAATTTCGTGAAGATTCCATGGACCTGCACGCGCCTGAAGCCATACAGTGGCTAACTCGATCAGGTCAACTTGCGGCAGCAGGTTAGCGCTCTAATCTCAATAAAGCCATATCCTTCGAATACTAAGCCTTACTATGGGTCATCCTCTGCTGACTGCATTTAAACCCATGTCAAAGGCACTCAGCTCTTATCTACTTAACCAACAGCGGCTAAAGGCGGCGCTGCATATGATCAAAGATTACAACAACCCTTGTTAAGAGCAATATCATTAATCGCTCAATTTTCTAAACAGAAGATGAGTCATTTTCTTTATCCTCTCCTCCTCTTCTTCTCCAACCATCTTGCCATATCTCAACTATCAAGAATTTGACTCTCCTCCCTTTGCGCAGTATGGTAGCCAAAAGGGTGCCCGCCGAGTTGGGAGAGCAGCTCAAGAACGACGATCGCGATGTCGCAGACCTGTGGAAAGAGGCTATCAACAGCTATCAGAGTATAGTTGGTTTCAATCTGCAACGCAAGTTCGACAACGTGCAGTCCATGATCGATTTTGGAACTGACCAAATGAATAACTTCCACAAGTTCAGACATGACAAGGGCAAAGTTGATCGCTTGAGGACTTTATTCTCGGCCAACTTGGACCTAGTGGAACAAGGTGCAAACCAGATCATAGCTGCTGCATCACCCGCTTTCCCACCAGCGGCTGCCATCGGAACGGCCTTGACCTACATGCTTCAGGCTTGTCGCTCTGTCTCGGCCGATTATGACATCGTCATTGTGTTTTTCGAGGATATGAATAGCTTCCTTGCTAGGATTACCATTCTAGAAACGAGACTGCCTAAGCACAAGGCTTATCAGAATTGCCTGATGGATGTCTTTACTTCACTGCTGACTATGTGCGGTTTCGCGCACAAGTACATCGAGCTTGGACGATTCAAGAAATGGATCTCCAATCTATTCAACGGCGACGATGGAGAACTCAGTGGTGCACGTGCTAAGATGGATAATAACTTGAAACATCTTCAGCAGGCCACTGAGTTCGCCATTCTCGGCAATACAGAAGAGACTCTCGCAATGGCGTCTCAGCTAGACGAGAACCAAAGAAACCATGCCGAGATGCTACAACGAGTCGGGCATGCTATCGACACGATTCAGGAAAACACGGAAAACATCAAAGGTGATATTGCAAAACTCCTCAAGCTCTTTGGTGGACAGAAGCAGCAAGAGAAGTCCCAGGAGAAGGATCAAGCCAAGAAACCTGCCTCTGGTAACAAAGTACGGAACTTCATGCCTGTGGTGTTTAACGATGACCAAGAGTACAAGAGCTTGGAAGAGACAATCCTTCCAGATTCCTGTAGTTGGATCTTCGCAGAGCCCGAATGGGAAGAGTGGTTGAAGTTACCCGTGGTTGAACGCCCAATCCTGGCCCTTACATCAGGACCCGGCACTGGCAAAAGTCACATGGCCGCTGCAGTGCACGATAAGCTCGCGCAGAGGGCAAAAGAGGATGCTAGTGGACATACTTATGTTGGTCACTTTTATTTCCGTGAGCAGGACGATACTTACAATTATTTTCTCTCCGGCGTTATCACTGTTATCATTCAAATTGCAGAAACCAACAATATTGCTTGCGAGAAACTGAGTGCTCAGATATCGAGAGATGACTTGTGTATCGACAACATGAAATGGCAAGATTTGGTCAAATATCTTCTCGTCCCTGTCTTTGGGCCCGGCTCCAAATTCAGCCTCTTTATCATCCTCGATGGTTTGGACGAGCTGGAAGACTGGGAGAGTTTCAGAGAATTCTTATCCGAATTCTTCAACAACAAAGGACTGAGAATTTCGCTCGTAGTGACCTCGCGACCTGACCGATTGGAGGACGTCCCCCAAGGCACAAATATGGTCCAAATACAAGCGACCAAGAAAAAGCAGAGTCAGGACTTCAAGGCCTTGATCTGGAGCCGCCTCAACACACTGAACAATCTTCGAAAGTTCAGGCGTTATGTCAAACAAAGGGTTGCTGATAGTATTGAAGAGGTCTCCCCAAGTGAGTACTCTACCTGTGTTGATATTCACCCAATACCTAATAACTTGTGATAGACATGCTATATGCCGAGCATCTCCTTGTTCGGCTTGACGAATCAGGCCGCGAGGGGGCAGCTCTTCGAGCACTCAAAGAAAAGAAGCCAGCTGATCTCGCTGGCATCTACGAAATCCTTCTTGCAGAATGCCAGCGTCGTTTGCCAGCCAAGCACCAACAAGTTGCTGCCTCGTTACTTCATTGGGTAGCTTTCTCCCAGCGAAGCTTATCGCTCACCGAAGTTCAGTTGCTCGTCAAGCACCTGGCGCAAGACGATGACTTTAGTATCGAAGAGATGCCCGAGCTGTTCTCCAAGTTCCTTCGAGTTGGTGGTGCCGGCTATGACCCTGAAGTGTACGCCAAGATCGTGGCTAGCAACCTTAGTGCTGTTCAAGACGTGAAGCAGGACGAGGATGACAATCGTGACAGTATTTACGACGATGGTCCACTTCCAGTCACCTTTCAAGAACGCTCAATTAGGCTTTATTTTACCAACAGTTCCAAGAACGCAGGCAAGTTCAGATGGGGGTCTTCAGAGGCACATCGAAAGATAGCTATAACATGCGCTGAGTTTCTACGTACTATTGACGACGATGAGAGCAAGCTAAAGGCTCGTGCCATCGCATTCCAACACCACTTTAACAATATCGATATGGACCAACACACCTCTGAAGAGCAGATTGAGGCTCTTGAAACTTGTGCAGAGGTCATATCTAACAAGACCGGATTAGCTAAGATCCTGATTAAGGCTGATATCAATTTCAAGAGCCCAGCCTTAGTTACCGGGACCCATGAAAAGCTAGCGAAGTGGTATACGCTCCTGGAAAAGCCAGAGATCAGACTTAATCTTAGCAGCTTTGCATTGGACTGGTGGCAACGGGTTGGGTTAGATCTCCCATCTTGCCGCCTTGGTGTCGTCAAGGGTTTGTTGCGCGAATTGTATAAGGCGCCTGACCTATTGACCGCTATCAAGCCATGGGAACTGCTGCGGGATCTCCTTCATTCGGTACGAACTACCCTATCATTTGTCCCCTTCTACGTCCAGGATGATGTTTTACAAAGGCTAACAAATGGTTTTGCTCTACTAGAGTAGCTTAGAGAAACTTCTAATGGGCCAAGCTGCAATAAACTTTCCTGCCGAATTTAGGGACAAGGGCACAGTCAAGGGCAAGGAGGAATATGATGAGACTGTCGCCAGTCTGGGAATCCTGAATCTATTCAGTGATGATATCAAACCTGACGCAACAGCACATCGTGCTGTCTCAGAAATCCTTGCTTGGTGTGACCTTATGGGACCAGCTGAGACAACTTGCAAACAGGCTCTGGAGCTTTGTAATCCGAGCGACCAGGAGTGGTATAAAGCCTCCAACCACTTGGTCGGTATTCTGTTGCGGCGGAAGAAGAAGAACGAGGCACATGAGGTGGCAATCGCTGCGGTCAACCAATCATCCAGTAATGGAATGCCTCCTTCACTTCAACGAACCATTCATTCAACATGTGCGAGAGCTCAATGGGAGCTCGGTTACTCGGAGCCTGCACTAGACTCTTACGCTAAAGCCAAGGCCAGCGACCCAGATGGAATCACCCCCGGTGAGGATCTTACCGGAGAGCTCACAGTCGTCGAGAGGAGAGAAAACAAGACGGACTACACCCTAAAGCTGAAGAAATGGAGCCTTCTTGAGAGAATTACCTGGCTCGCGTCAGAATTCATGGATGATGCGGATGAGAAGCTAGCAGTTTTCTGTGACATTGCCTGTGAACTGGGCGAGCAGGAATTTATTGTACGATTCTACGAAGAAGCAATCGAGTTTCTCGATAACCTGGATGCTGCTACACCCCTACGATTCCACCTCGCAAAGGTATACTTCCAAGTTTGTCGAAATCCTCAAAGGGCTATGGAAGTACTTGATCAGCTATTTGATATCCACTCAACTACCTACAGGTACCCCATTCTGGGCGGAAGTGCACTCTGGCTGATGGATAACCTCCTCGATCTAATGGCGGAAGTTCAGCTGGCCCTATTCCGCGAATCTAGAGATCCAGAATACAAAGCTGAGCGAATTGCTTCACTGGCTAGCCTCGACCAGCGACCGTTCATGGTGAATATTCCACGGACCTCTGTCTCCTGGACCAGTGCTCACAGAGTGACACTTGCCTATATGTATCTTGTCATGGGACCTTTGGTCAAGTTCCAGGAGACTGTGCAGTCTCTGCTGAAAGACTGTTTCGCCGGTCTTGATGATTCCGTTGGGTGGAATGATGCACCTTATCTCACGTTGTTAGCAAAGCTATTGGGCCTTATGAGTAAGGCGCTACGTGGCGACGCGCAACTACGCAGATATGCTAGGATTGTCGGTTCTGCCTTGTTCTCGCGACTAAGCAACACCGACGACAATGGAAAGGGCGTAGTGGCTGTTGAAAGTGAAAGCACAAATCGATCTTCAGAGGAGCCGAATGGTATACAGAACGTAGATGACCAAGCACATGTCATAGACGGCAAAGAAGAAGCCAAGATCAACAGAGGCTCCAACGGGGAAGAGGATGATACCCCACCCGGAGATGAAGGCGACCTGACCGACGATACTTGGTATGGTTGCGAAGGGTTCTGCAACCCCGAACGCGAGTTCCGATGGTGGGGAGGTCACTCAGCCTACCTATACCTGGCCTTTGAGTCAGGTATTATCTGCGAGGACTGTCAAGCCGAATACGACGCCATTGAGCGTGGCGAAAAGACTTTCAAGGGCCGATATTTTTATGGCCTTGGCCAAGACAGAATCAAGCTTCCTATCGAAGGTTGGCAAGGGGTCAAAGATGGTAAGATAATGTTGGAGGGTGAGGAGCCAGTTGCTGTGGATGACTTTTTTAAGAAGCTGCAGGACGAGGTGCTGACGAACGCCTGGGAACGTCTTTGGGCTGGTGAGGCATTTTGAGCGAGGTACTTGCTGTTGATAGAAGACATGCCGAACAACTTTGCATACGCAGATAGCGTAGAGTTCGGATAGACTTATCAACCATTGAATGACGCATATTCTTTTAATCGTGATAATTCTAGAGTTCATTCCCGGTAGCGACCATTGGCAAAGCTAGCACCATGAACTCAAATCTCCCCAGCAGTGTCTTCGGTCTGTTCCCGATGTGTGGTGACCGACAATGGCGCAATGAAAGCCGCCGTGAACGCCACCCTTGGCTGTCGTGTGGCTGTTATATCGGCCCCGTCTTCACTTCCACCGACAAAATTTATTATTCGACCTTTGCACTACAGGCTTTGAGTTGAAACTCAAGAGTACCGACTCCACCGAGCCGACCACCAGAGACTCTTGACCCCCACTGCTAAGTTATGCTTATTTCCTTGGCGCGCCTTGATACCTAAATAGGAAAGTAGGATGACAAACAAAAACGTTACACGTCTGACAAATGCTGCCACACCGGTATTTGTCAGGACTGGCTTAATATCATCGTATAAGCATTTTCAAGAGTTTGGCATTGGACATGAGACATGCATATAAGGACAGGAACGAATATAAGAAAAACATGATATCCACAGATTATCAACTAGCAATCCAACACGGCAAAAACACACACAACAGAACCTTATTTGGATCCATAAATTCGAGGAGACATAAAGTACCTCAAATAAATTATGACTACAGCAACAGGCATCGTCAATGTCGCCCCAGGCCGCGCAGAGATCAAACAGATCCCAGTTCCCGAGCTTGAACCTGGCTTCATCCGAGTCAAACCCACCGCATGGGCCCTTAATCCCGACGATGTCTACCATCTAGACCTAGAAGAGGAGGGAGAAATCTGTGCTGGCTTGCCTGTTGGGTCAGATTACGCTGGAACGGTCGTTGAAGTTGGGCCAGGAATTGCTCGTGACTTTAAAATTGGAGATCGTGTTGCTGGGGTCATTTCGGGACAGTAAGTATCCTTCCCACCGTGGAAGTGAGACAGGTAAACTGACGATGGGCTAGGAATATTTTGCGGAGGCAGGATGGAGCTTTCGCGGACTTGATCCACGTCAAGGGCGACATTCAGATGAAGATACCTGAGAACCTCAGCGACGTGGATGCTGCGACGCAGGGTATAGCGCTCATAACTATGGTAAGCTCAGCATATCTTCACAAACAAACATAACATGGGATTGTGCGCTGATGATGCTGTTCCAAGGGCGTTGGCTTGTATCAGACATTAAAAATTCCTCTTCCAGATGCACGCCCCGAACAACCGTATTATGTCTTCATTTATGGCGGCAGTACAGCCATGGGTATTTCGGCTGTTCAGTTTGCAAAACTATCCGGTGCAACGGTGATAACGACCTCGTCACCCTCCAACGCCGAATACGTCAAGTCCTTGGGCGCCGACCATGTATTGGATTACAAATCCACTACTCTTGCCGATGACATTCTGCGCTTGGCCGACGGGCCAGTTAAATTCGTTTTCGATACCTACCCAAGCAAATCCAGCACAGCCCTTGCTGCATCAATTATGCACAAGTCCGCGGAAGCGAGATACGTCGCTCTCGTTCCCGGTTTCGAAGATGACGTCCAGCGTCTGAACCCTCATGTAGTGGCTAGATCTATCCTTGCGTATTCTGCTTTTGGCGAACCTTGGATGTATGAGAAGAAGTTTTTCGACGCTGTGCCAGAAGATTTTGAGTTTCAGAAGGATTTTGTGAAGATGGCTGAGAAGTACTTTGCAGACGGGTCGGTCAAGCCACCCAGAGTTTATCTCAATAGAGGAGCTAGTGGGTTACCGGGTATCTTATGTGGATTGGAAGAACTTAGGGAGGGCAGGGTCAGTGGTGGAAAACTTGTGTATACCCGCGAACGTGAAGCGGCTTGAGGGATTTCGGATGTCTAGCACTGGATATTGATTGATTTTACATATTGATGTAAGCCTGGTTCTGTATTTCATTGCAATCTGTAACTTGTACTTGTATTATACTTTGCATATACGCCTTAGACTCATTTGGCTTATGCATTTCGTCCAGGTCCACTGTCAGGGAACAGGCAAAGAACCGAGGGTAACTCTAAACCACCAAATATAGCTGCATAACGCCGAGTGGAGCTATAAAACGCCGACTGAAAGACAGCAATTAGTCCGTTGGGCGAGTAGAAAACTTCCTCGGGTTTTGGCCGGTTCGGCGGTATTCCGAAAGCCCGTAGGGTAAAATTTGTCGGCCTTTCTTATTACTTGGCATTACTTGGCATATTTAATGCCAGTCCCGGCATGCAAAAGTATGGTGAGCTCGAGATCTTTACCTAACTGGAACATCTTGACAATCCGGGGAAGTCTGGGGTTCGCTTTTAGACTGCGGGGTAATGAATTCATCAGCAGGTTGAACTTGTTTGTAAATATAAAAAGGACATGATGATACGGTAGTTACCCGTTTATCACAATAGTATACTGGCTTTTCTGACTTTTAACTATCTGGCTAAGAACTCGTATTCATCAATCCTATCGTTCTCAACAAAACCCTATGTCTTCCAACGACCGTGTGGCAGACCCTGTTGCTGGCCTGGCCGCAGTGGACGATGATAAGAAAGATGCGTTTAATACCGATAAGGCCGAAGCCATCGAGCTGGCCGAAAAAGGTAGCGTCAAGAATCTAGGTGTCAATGCGACACCTACATCTGCTCGTGAGTCTGCTTTTGCAGAACTTGGGATTCCGGATTGGGAAGCCTTAGAGAAGAAGGTTGTCCGCCGGCTGGACATGACTCTCCTGCCAACGCTCTGGCTCCTTTATGTCTTCAACTATCTTGATAGAGCCTCTATCGGGTAAGCACTTCTTAGCTCGAGATGATCCTTGTGTACATAAGACTGATCAGTTTACAATAGACAAGCTCGCCTGAGTACTCTTGATCAGGATCTTGGACTCGAGGGATCGCAGTTTGGGTCTGCCGTCTCTATTCTCAGTGCTGGGTAAGCACACATAATCCTTTATTCTCTCCAGGACCAATTTAGCTAATTGCAGGCAATGGTCGCCAGCTATGTTCTCGGTCAGGTCCCCTCGAATATGATCATCGGAAAGATCCGACCTAGTCTATATCTTCCTGGTATGGCCATTCTTTGGTCTGGTGTTTCTGCGGCAATTGCAGGCGTCAAGACTTATGAGGGCCTGCTGGCTGTCCGTTTCTTCCTTGGATTGGTAGAAGCACCACTCTTCCCTGGTGTAAGTCTTACAACACTACACTCGACATCAATGTTTTCTGTTGTATATACTGACCTGTGCCTACGTTCTTTTCCATAGGCTATATACGTCATGTCGAGTTGGTACACCCGCCGAGAGATTGCCGTACGAATTGCGATCATGTCGACTGGTGTCTCATTAGCCAACGGACTGTCAGGTCTGATCGCTGCAGCTGTCTTCAGTACACTTGAGGGGGCACGTGGTGTCGCCGGTTGGCAATGGCTCTTTATTGTGCTGGCTCTGTTTGGATCAGCCTTTGCCCTTGTTGCTGTATTTCTCCTTCCTGATTACCCTCAGTCTAGCAGCGGAAGCGCTATGTGGACTATGACGGAGGATATGCGCAAGGTTGCACAAGTCAGGATCATTGCCGACCGAGTTTCTGAAGTCGAAATCAAGTCAACCATTTGGACAGGAGTCAAACTTACAATCATCGACTACAAATTTTGGCTCCTTACTGGTATCAACATCTCTATCTCAGCTGCTTACGGCTTCTCCAACTTCTATCCAGCTATTGTCCGCGGACTAGGCTATGACAGGGTTACAGCTCTTCTCCTCACGTTTCCGCCGTACTTTGTCGCTGCACTCACATCAATTGCCGTTGCCTGGAACTCTGACCGCGTGGGAGAACGTGGCTGGCACTTTGCGACTCCTATCGCCGTTGGTCTCGCTGGATATATCATTTGCATTGTCACGACGGCGACTGTTCCTCGATACTCAGCTTCATACCTGTTTATCGGAGGTCTATTCGGTGCCAACCCTCTGATTCAGACGTGGTTGTCCACCACTCTGGCTCGCACTCCGGAAAAGAAGGCTGTCTCCGTGGCGCTCTGCAACGTTCTGAGCCAGATCGGTAATGTTATTGCGCCCTTCTTCTTTATTGATTCTGATGAGCCACGATACCGGCTGGCATTTATCCTGATGCTTCTTATGGGAAGCTTGTGCATTTCTTCTGCTATGGCCCTTAAATACTGTCTCTGGCGGGAGAATAAGCGGCTGTATCGCGAGGCACAGGAGAATGGAACTCCTTATGTGCCATACCTCCAATAAGGCAGCAATGGGTAGCAACAATAAGTGTTCTAGTCTTGTAAACTAAGTTTATCTAAGTTTGTACGTCGCAATACAAAGCTTCTCTATTGTCGCTTATCTTATGTACATTCAGAACATAGCACTACCAGGAATCAGTCTTAACAGACGTTTTGCGGTCAACGCGAATAGTATACTTTGAGTCTTCCACACTCAACAGCGTTACTGTGACATCCCAATCAGGCACCTCAAACGAGCTAACTGGCTTATACGCAAGAGACTTGCTGCCTTCCAAAGTCAAAGCCAGCGCAGCATCATTCTTGTCATCGAAGTCTCCAGCACAGCCCGCAGTGCCAGGCGTAGCATCCAGAACACGAATAGGGCCACTGCCGGCTGCGATTCTTGTACCAATCTCAGTGAGTAAGACACCAGGAGCGCAAAGATTCTTATCCAGACCATCAGCAGTGCGAACTTCAGCCACAAGAGCAGCAATCTCGCTACCTGCGATCACGACCGCCTTCTTTCCACCATTGACAGCAAGGGGAGTAAGGACATGCTCCGTGCTGCCGGCCTCAAGAACACAGTCTACAGCCTTGTCCTCGATCCACCCCAAGCGATACTTGTCCCAGGCGAAATGGTCAGGCGCCATGCCTTCAGTCTGGGACATGACACCAAAGCCTCCTGTATAGAAGCCTGCGTAGCTTTGGAATGAATAGTAATCTGGTAGACAGAAGGCATGACCGGTCTCATGAATCATGGTCATAGCAATAAGATCCCAGTCAGCAGCACCAAATGTCACAGTCTTCTTGGCTACCCGCTTACCCTGACGCGTCGAGACAGGGTCGTAGTAGGTAATAGAGCGAGACATGTAGTTCGCTGCTTGGCTTGTTGGAACCACATAAAGGACATCCACTTTGGGCGGGGGCGAGCGAGTGCCATTGGCGGTGAAAGCATCAAGGGCGTCCTGAATATAACGATCATGTCGCCAAATGCCAGCCCCTCTGCCTAGCCAATCATACTCAGACGACGCCTTAGGCATGCGGTAGTACTGAGAGGTATCGGCCTTCATGTTCAGTTTCAGCTTATTGTAGCTAGACTTGGTATACCAATCGACGGTTGGGGGCACCAGCTTGTCGTGCAAAGCCTTGAGCGAGTCGGGATCTTTATCTTCGGCATCTGGGAAATCCACAAACATTACAAAGGCCTTTAGGTTCCCCGTGCCCTTAACGCAGCCGTCGCGGAAGTCGAAACCCATGTTGAACATGAAATCTTCAGGCGAGGGTAGCTTGCATGTTGGCTTCCATATGTAGTCTCCGCGAATCGGGGCAGTGCCGTTGGTTGTGTCGTTACCGCTGAGATCCTGGCCGAAAGCCGTGGCGGCCAAAGATAAAAGGACAGTGCCCAGCGCAAGCATATTGAGGAATGATTTTATTAGAGAGTAGAGCAATATCGAACCAAGATGAATAGATAATCAGGTATGCATTAAGTCGGGGAGCACCAGTTTATAAAGGAACTGAACATGACTAAAATAATCACCCCAAGAACGGGGGTTGTCTCTAAAAGGTTTAGTCAAACATTTAGTCCCTATAGTATCCGGCTGTTATTCTCTCGTATAGCTATTTGTCCAATGGGAACTGCTCAAGGGTCAAGAAAGGTGGGTATCTTCGAAACCGGGTCTCGAGTACCGAAATGACGCCAAGACGTCAACCCAGCACTGCGTCGTATTCAATCGGCGGAAGCGAGCTGTCAAGTCGGTCAAGATTTCCAAGCCAGATCAGCAACATCCAACTTTCTGCCGTTCATTCCAGCAGAAGACTAGGGTCCAGGTTATCCTTGAGTTTCTCGAACACGGGAGAATGAGTCTTGTATACATCCCGGTTATTAATTATTTCATCCCTTCCCCTAGTTATTAAGCTAAGAATAGTCCAACGCCGCATTGAGGATACTCCACATCTCCACTCTTGACTTTTGAGTTATCCGTGTAATTTGTCCTATGCACCCCCTAACTATAGAGTAAATCCCCAGTCTCACAAAAGCTTGCTTAGCGGACCAGAAGTATTCACCGCTGTTGTAGTCACATAGACCGCGTACTCTTTCAGCTTTGTCTCTAGGGTAAATTGCTGCTATGTGGCGTCAGCTTGGCTCCGTGCCAGGAATGCCTCAATCAACAAGCACATAATTGGAAGCAATCAGAAGGTCCAAGCGTTTCCAATATTTACTACGTAGCAATCTAGTCAGAAGAGAGTCGCCATCATCAGTTAGCTGTATTTTAAACAGGGAAGTATATCAATCCTACAATTCAATATCTCCATCTCTGAACGGAGGCTAATGAGGATATTCTAAAAATTGTACAACAAGTGGCGGAAGCTGAATTAGACTCATAGCTTACCACTAAATGCTGACGCTAAATGAGGATTTCACGCCACAGTAGAAGATTATGCCTCGCGCCACCCTGATTGATCCTATTCTAGACTCAGCTCTATGATAATAGCCAGCCTTGGAGGGTGCACTTTTGCTGTTATTCTTGTCTCTTATATCTAGCACTCCCATCTGGACTTTTACTTGTTAGTGTGCTTGACTGACGAAAACAAGCAGGCTATCTGGATCTATATAGGCTATGTTTCCAGTCCGGTAGAACCTGCGCACACCCGCATAGTTAGGATAGGTGAAGCGACCATCTATGCTCCGTATCGGGTTCTTTAAAAAACAGGCTCGCGTGCGCAGAGGGTCTTTGAGGTAACATCTTGAGAGAGTAGGTTCTTTAACTAATATCTCACCGACTTCCCCTACCGAGGCCAAGCGGTCTGGGTTTTGGTGAGCGACAATCCAACAGCGTGCCCCACGTATTTCAAGACCATTCGTTGCTGCGGGATTCTCGCGCCTGTCGCGAAACTCGTAAGCAGTGCAGTTCCCGCTCTCGACGGGACCATAGCAGTTGATCAGGCGCACGTGTCCATACCACCGCTCCAGGTGCTCTTCCTGCACAGCTTCACCTGCCAAGATCAGAGTCTTCAGCGTTGGTACCTCTTGCAGATATATGAGATTCGCAACAGTTGCTGTGAGATCAGCCCAGTTCACTTGCGATTGATTGATAAAACCAGCGATGTTATTACGACGATCGCTTTTACTGGGAATACAAAGACATCCTCCCTGCATGAGGGTCGTATAGATATCCATGGTTGAGACATCGAAGGTATATGCCGCGAACTGGAACACACGGCAGGTTGAATCCAAATGCAGTGACTCAGCATGACTCTGAAAAAGCGTGCATATTGCTTGATGAGGCTGTACAACTGCTTTAGGTTTGCCTGTCGAACCTGGTGTAAAGAGAATGAAGGCGGCGTTCTCAGGTGTTGCCATCGGTATAGAAGAGGTAATCTCGTCCGGCTGTAGGGACGGGAGCATTGTCTCTAGAAGGCTCTTCGAAGGTGGCACACAAACAACGGATTGCAAGTGATGGTCCAAGCGAGCAGAACATTGTGGCGGGGCAAGGACCAATGAGATCTCCGCTATTTCCGAAATCACTTTAAGTCTGTCGTCCGGATATTCTCCATCTCATGGAACAAAAGAACTGCCAGTTTTAAGAACTGCAAGCTCTGATACAATGCCAGCAAACTATTTCTCGAAGCAGATGCCAATTGCCATCTCTGGCCCAATCTTATGTCGGAATTCTCTGCAAAGATATTTGGCCATACGGGCGGAGAGATCGTCAAGCTCCTTGTATGTCAAGCTACCGTCCCATGAATGGACTGCCTCTGTGTGTGGACTGAACCCTTGCCCGAGCTGAAATCCTGTCATGAGGACAAGAGCCAATAGACACTGGATAATGATGTTTCATGCTTCGAAGATGCTGTTGGTCACGTTCACTCAACAGATCCAGCTCGCCCATAGACATGAATGATCCAGCATCTAGAGACACAAGCTGAGCTAGTGCTTTAGACAGAGTGCTTCCAACATTCTGAGCAATTTTGGTCTCGATCTCAGCACCGTATGATAGACTGAGGTCCGGTGTATGACGTCGAAAATCGATTTGCACCATCAAAGCAAGCTTATTCCGTGTAGGGGCCTTTTAAGATTGGTTCAAGTGCAAAAGAGCCGAATCGTGAGAGCCAAAGCTTACTTGAGTTGCAACGTTAGCCGACACAGAATCTCCTCGACCCCATCTGATCCATGATAGCAGACTCCAGTGTTGATATCTACAATTGGGATCCAATTTACTAAATATGCATGTAGTCTCCGCGATCCAAGGGGGAAGACTTCCGGGCCTGGGTGGATGAATTTGGCCTTGAGGGGGCTACCTCAATTCAAAGTACAATCGACGAGAATCTTCCTCATTACCTGTACTTAAAGCAATTTGCGCTGAAGTTTTAAGGAATATCGACTTTCGACAAATCTATAGTTAATCATCTACTGGCTTTTCGACTCGGCTTTGGGTTATGAAGAATCTACAGATAGTTGAATCTTACGTTAGCTCTCGCTTCAAACGAGTGGGTTTCAAAGATATTGTGGTGCTCCGTCACTCACAGGATAGAAACGAAATATATGACAACAAGGTGCGAATATAGTGTGGATACTAAATAGTCTCAACGGCAAGAGGGTTTGAACAACGACATATTATGCCACTTGCGTCGGTGAAGGCTAAGTTACTTCTGTTTGACTAAAATGAAACCAACCGAGCACTTGACTCCTTCCCAATTACCGCGCATGCCACTAACCATATTTGGGTCCTTTGAAATCCGCTCTTGGACTTCGATCAGGTTGAACTCCCATTTCGCTCCCTCTTCCTTGACGGCCGCATTCGTGTGAATGTGGCTGTCACTTCAGACTTTGTCGCCGGTCTCTGGATCCATAATGCTGCCATGAGTAATTCTAGCAAGATCTTCGTGGGTATTTGTCACAAGAATACACCCTCCTGGCGCAACTATCTCGCCGCACATCTTGAAGAACTCTAAGAGAGGCAAGTGTCCCAAGACCAGGTTACTGATAAGCCCTGAGCCTGACCCGTGATAGCTAGTTTCCCGCTTTTGTCCTTCAATGGATTGTACGCATGAAAGGATAGGCTCTTCGGTCGCTGACCTTCAAGCAACGTAGAGCAAACTTCCTTGCATCGTTTCTCGGCGATCTCCAGTAAGGCTGGGGTTACGTCGAGACCGACAACCTCGGCACCGGGAAGCATCCCAATCAACTTGAGCGTGTTGCGTCCAGTGCCGCAGCCAAAATCCACCATTTTGAGAGAGGATGTGGATGAGCCAAAGCCTTGCTGGAGCAGAGAGATAAACTTTGGGTACAAGGTTTCCAGCTCTGTATCATCCAGACCTTGCATGTTGTTGACACGGCCTTGGTCATAGCTAGTTCCCCGTTGAGAGTAGAGCTCTTTGATGGGGGGAGAACGGATATCTGCGGGAGCCGTTTGTAAACAAAGATGAAAGCTTGAAGTTTGATGATTCTTGGTACTCTTAGACATGACCAAAGGGCATGGGGGATTCTTCTCTGAAGTATAGCTGCTGAACCAAATTATAAGTCGATCAATACAAACCTGTCAATCAAATGAAGCCCTTGCCCGAATAGATTAACCGTAACTATGGGGGCTCCCTGCAAATCAGCCTTACATTAATGGACGGGTAGGGGATTCAAATCTCCCCGCACAGGAACACTTGTTCCGGATCAGATCAGGTGAGATTCGGCCCAACCATGTAATCTTGAAATTACCTTACCACGGATACACCCCTGGCTATAACGTCATTAAGATGTAACACGAATCCGTCCTGTTCCTTGCCGACACAATAAATACGCGATTGCATCTAGCTGATCAGTTTTGTTCACGTCTTTCTTTTAGTATTGCCAAGGTACATGCCGCTGCAACTTGCGCAACAATAGGTCCTCGGCAGGCGTAATCGGATCATCACATTGCATTGCCGTAGGATTTCCTGCAAACGCACAAATGGACGCGCACGAGTCCCGTTTACCATCGCATAGGCGAGCTCCTTATCTTTCCCTTATGCTTGACAATGGCTGGGTGGACCAAGATATTATCAACCATCGATACCCGGGTTCCGGAACGGATGAGGACCCTTTCATCATTGGGTGGACGCACAATGATCCTCGGGACCCGATGCAATTCAGTCAGGCTGTAAGATGGGCATGGACAGGTCTGGTGTCTCTGGCAACATTCACAGTTGCTCTTGCTACGAGTGCTTATACCGCCCCTTCGAGACAAGTCATGGCGACTTTTTCTGCGACCAAACTTGTATTTGAGCTCGGGCTGTCTGCTTTTATATTGGGGTAAGCATCAGAACTCACCTGATCCACCTATGAGCCCAATTGACACCAACACAATATATTTTGCTTACATTTCAGATTCGCGGTTGGTCCTCTGCTCTGGGGCCCTTTGAGTGAATTACATGGTCGACGCGTCGTTTTCCTCTGTACAGTCAGCTATGCTCCCTTTCCCCACCATCGATTTACCGTCATGTACTAAAATATATCAGTACCTCGCCTTTACGTTGTTGACTGCAGGATGTGCTGCAGCCCCCACAATTCAAGGCCTCGTGATTATGCGGTTCCTCGCTGGTGCTTTCGGCTCGTCGCCCTTGACAATTGCTGGCGGAATCCTCGCGGACATCTGGCCCAACGAACAGCGTGGATTGGCTATGATCTTTTTCTCCTCGGCACCACTTTTCGGTCCGTCCCTAGGTCCCGTCATTGGTGGGTTCATAGGGGAGGCGGCCGGGTGGAGATGGGTGCAAGGCTTCCTGTGAGTCCAGTCCCTCCTTGTCTTTATCACGAATGAGTGATCGTATGATGCTGATCATTGATGGGGGTGTCAGTGCCATTTTGGGGGGCATCTGCTGCTTGTCCATGACGATGATCATTCCCGAAACGTTTGCTCCCACACTTCTGAGCCGACGGGCCGAGCGCATCTCGCGGATACAAGGCCAGATCTACATTTCGAAACTCGCCAAGGATCGCCGGGGAAAAGCCCTCCGGGAGTCAATCAAGGAGGCTTTGGTCCGACCTTGGGTGCTGCTTTTTTACGAGCCCATCGTTTTGCTGCTGACCATTTACATGGCAATTCTCTACGGCACGGTAGGTCGATTCGATATGCGTCAAACTTGATCATGCTGACAGATTAGCTGTATCTCTTCTTTGCTGCGTTTCCCATTGTCTATCAAGAGCACCGAGGCTGGAGCCAAGACATTGGCGGCTTGGCATTCCTTGGCCTTGCCGCCGGTATCGCCTTCGGTATTCTTGTCGCCCTCTACGTAACCATTCGTTCCACAAGACCTAGCAAACACAACAGTGATGAGGCATGGAACCCGGAAGTCCGCCTCCCCATGTCCTTGGTAGGCTGTGTTGCTATTCCGCTTGGCCTATTTTGGTTTGCCTGGACAAATGACCCTTCCCTTCACTGGCTCATCTCTGTTGCCGCCCAGGTGCCATTTGGTTTCGGATTTGTCCTCGTCTATATCTCTATTCAGAACTATCTAGTAGATGCATATACCATCTATTCTGCCAGCGTTCTTGCCGCGAATGCTATGCTGAGGTCAATTTTCGGCGCGACTTTCCCGTTGTTTACCAGTGTACGTTGCTGTATTCATTACAGGCTGCTTCTCAAGCTTTTCGTTCACCGTACAGGATTATTGCTAACACAAGCGTGCTGCTCGCGTTGGGATGCGTGTAGTACATGTACCATGATCTAGGAATACATTGGGCCAGTTGCGTCCCAGGGTTTTTAGCCATTGCCTGCGTACCCTTTCCATTTCTCTTTTACCAGTATGGCAAAAGAATACGTCAGAAATGCCGTTTTGCGACTGAGGCTGCTCGGCATGCCCAAGAGTTGAGGCAGAGATAATGCAATAGCTGAGCAATTCTTAATCAAAGATGGACAATCATATGTTGTCTTTGGAATTTTGTATTCGGAACTGTGACCAGTGTCGGTCTTCTTGTGCGTGGTATCTGCACCCTCCGGCGAAGAAAACGTCAGCCGCCATTGTGGGACACAGAACGTCCTGTCAACCCAATAGATATAATCTCCACTCCTTAAAACACTGACCTGGATGCTCAAGGCGATAGGATGTTTGCTTTACATCACATGCAGACAACCTCGTTGTGTGCCCCTACCTGGGCTACATTGGAGACCCATCTTCAGGTCGCTTTTGCCATCAACTAGCCAGAAAACACATATGTTTCCTTCTCTCCCCCCTGTCTTTTGAAGGCCTACGAATGAGGCTCAGATTCACGAAATTGGGAGTTCATCTATTAGGATGAATGAAAAGCGGCAGATGCTCAGAATAATGCAACTTCCTTCTAGAGCAGTCTTTGAGGAGTCCTCAGCAACTAGTGCTACACCACCGATGTGTTTCCTCAGGGTTATATGGCTAATGTGTTTATATGATTACTATTCTATGTTTTATCTTTCATACTAAACTCTTATCATGCTTTGTGTAGGTCATCATCTCAACTAGATCCACTGTGCTGGACAAAGCTTCACTGTTCTGTGTTGGAGGGGGCCTTGATTCGTAGAACTTATTATGGTTCTGAGATCTGGCGGTATGAGATGCTGACCCTTTGTATCTCTCTTCTGATGACAATGCATTGCTTGGGCGTGAGCCGGCAGAGCTTCTCAGCCTTGGGAAAACATTGATCAATAGCATACGAATGTTGGGCATGCAAGCACACCAGATTCCAACGTTGACCTCGATCGCCGACCAGTAGCAAGTATCATAACCGTCCCCTGTGGGTGATGTTAGTCCTGCTAGAGCCAGGTACGGTAGAAAAAGCAGCTTACATGTAGGATTGGTGGACTTGCCAAACTGGACGAGATAGCGAAGCCTCAGCACGCTTACAACGGTAACACTGAGTGAGTGTTAGCCGCCTGATCCCCAGGATTGCGTAGGTGACTTACAAAGTACCAACGATAAACATCATCGAAACTGCGACCTTCCTTCTCCACTTCATTTGGAGAAACAGAACCTCGGATAGTGGGATTCCCAACATCCACAGGTCGAGGATAATACCAATTGCAGCAATTGCCCAGGCTAAGGGGTTAACTCCAATACATGTGCCCTCATGTAGGCCATCCCACCCTTGCCAGAAATAACTAATCGGTCGACATTGTGCAATTGCTAGGATGTCGAAGATGATCATGCAAACAACTGATACGCCGATAGTACTCCAAATAAGCATTCGCGTAGTGTTGCCAGGGAAGATGCGAAGATAAAAGGACAAGACACAGATCTTAATCGTAAACGTTTCGGTAGCGTAGAGAGCTTGTCCGACATAAAGGTACTGGAACTTGTTAGCCTTTTCTTCTGAACGGCTTATTACGAGTGACAAACCTTGAGGTAAGTTGTGATTGTTCCAGGGCCAAAAAGCCAGATATCTTGACCAAGACCGTGTGTTGACACTGAAATATCTGAGTTAGCAATGCTTCAAGTCAATGGGTGGGTTTCAACCTACGTCCATAGATTACGACGACGGAGTTTGCTATTGCCAAAAGCTATCCTTGATGTTAGTGGTTTAAACATGTAAGGATAGCGCATAACTGACCAGACAACCAAAAATGAGGTAATCGTCCAGGTGAAGCCCAGATTTATACACCAGATTATCGTAGAACCGGAGTCCAACTATAACTCCAGAGATGGTAATAATACAGGTAATCATTATGTTAATGCTCTGATGCTTGTCGCGCACGGGGTACTCGCACGCTGTCGAGGTCACGTTCATCGTCGCTGCAGCTTGATTAGCAGGTATCACAACTTTCGGAGTATTCGACCCACTCAGCATTTCTATGGGTTCACAATTGCTCTTGACACAGCCCATGACGTCGGTTTTGAGCAGCGGATCAGCGCAAAGACATGGTATATCTACGCCACACGTAGACTTCGTCATGAGTTCTACCAGGCAAGGCGACTGAAGAAACGATTAGTAATGCGGTCTTGGTCAGTGATGCCCAAAAGCTGTCTACTTACCGCACATCCTGGAAGTTGAGTGAGAAGGGCTGTGCTGTCGACGCAATGCGCTCGACCAGCGAGCCACGTCCATATCAGTATCAAACTGAGGAGACGCATGTTTTGCTGAGATTGATTGTAGACGAAAATAAAGGCGGTCTCAGAAGAAGTTTACGGTACATCTCATGCAGTGTTTAAGTAGCAAGTCACGCGAACAGGTGGTCCGTAAATAGTAGCGGGCCCATGACAAATTAATGAAACGCAATGCCGAAAAGCGAAACTCTAGAACGGAGAAGGCCCTGGTAAAAACAATAAACACGTGGGGATGGACGCTTCATAGATGAGCACTAAACTGTCTTTGTCAGTAGTGTGATCGATCTTCCGTTCATACCGCAGCTCAACACAAGTTAGTGTGAAACCTGACCTCCTCAACTTGATCAAAGCTTCCTAGCTGAAGATCAAAGCTGAGTATAAAGCCGGCCTTGCCTCCTCAAAAGGGAAAGACAAACCCGACTCTTTGGCTCCTGTTTTACTTGCATTTCGGAGCTCCTCCAGTCCTCCACTTTATGGCTGGCCTTACGGCATTCTAGGTGGACAAACCTTTGCCTCCGCAGCAGCGCGCACATGTTCCGTTGTCACTCTCACCAATATCCCAGTGAGATGTACTTATGGCAATCTGACCGGTAGCTCGATTCCGATCTGCACCAACTAAATCTTGAGAGTTCTTGAGTCTGTACTAGAGGAGAAGATCATCCGATGAAGAAATTTAAAGCAAAGGTTTTAGTCTTGGTCGGTTATTACGGCACTTTCTAATCGTACATGGGCTGACTGGTGCAAAACAGGTTATCGATCTATTCTATGTAACAATTAACTGCTTCATCCTCAAATGTTTCACGATCGACCAACAGGGTAAAGTTTATTTAAAGCTGTCTGGCCTTTGGATGACAATGACATTCTCCCGCCCAAACTGACGAAGTTGAGCCTTGGGAGTTTCTGCAGGCTACCCTGACTGCAGATCCTTTTGTGGAGTCATGAGTGTTTCCATCTGTTTAGTCCGACGATCTAACCAGAGGACTAATTAGCCCTAAGTCGAAATTGGAACCAGCTGTTCTGTCAGCCAAACGCTAACGGACACTTTGTGGGTTTGTGGCATCATGGTTGGTTGTCTTAGATCCGTGACTCCACTCGGCGCTGTCAAAGCGTAGCACTACGCAATCGAATGATTCAGAGAGCTTGTTGAGAAAATTGATTGGCTGTTAATTCCCGGGCTTGCCGACCTTGGCGCTGTGATTGAAGTGAGCAAGTATTTCTGTCTCGAGGTCAAAGCGAGGACTTGATAAGGAGGACCGATAAGTGCCTCAGCTCGCTCGGATGTGATCGGCATGGAAACTGTTAGCTTTACCACTGCATTGTGTATGATCATTGGCGCGTTGGTTCTCTTTGTGTGCCCCACTCTCAGGCTGTCCGAGTTCAACACAGATTGCACGCTCTCTGTAGGGTAGTGGTACAGATAAATGCAGCCTAGCAGGCGACAGGTCATTCCACGTTGGGACCTGTTCCCTCTTGTGACTTTGCTTATGTTCTTCTTTTTATTTTATAATTTGTTTCTTTAAAAAATTGGTTCCTGAAGTCGGACTGATCATGATGAATGCGCAAGCAGGATATTACTCTTTGTTACCACGTTTCATCCAGTCGGTGCGTTTTACAGCCCCACGTGATCTCTACAGCTAGAGTACGAAACTGCATATGTACAACCACCAGTTGTGTTACAATGATTTGGACAATGATTTGGGTATATCAGTAATTTTTCTGAAAGCCTTGCTTTTCTAGATCCAGGTTACAGGAATTTCCACAACCTAAGCTACGTCACCTGCGCCCATGACTGACTAAGCGGATACAAGTTACTCCGAGCTTCGGATAATTGTTATTCCCAGTTGCATCCCCACACTATGACAATCCAAGATTGGAATCCTTTCTATTAGCAAAAGGCAATTGCTTCGTAGCAGTAAAAATACTGAGACTTAGACCAGCTAAATTAACAAAGACGAACCATTGTACAGTATCACTTTAGATAATGCCATAGGTAACTATATAAGAGCAGGTGCATACATAAATTGCTTAACTCTATGTAATCTTATACATTCAAAGCCAAGCATGGAATTATTATTTTCCATAGACTACTCCATGACTTATCCGTCAATACGAGTTCGATACGAGGTCGCTTCCTTTATCTGCCGACTTTACTGCTTCTCTATTGGCCAGGACCCATCTTAAAGAAATCACGTTCCATGCTAACCCCGGCACTTCTCTCGCATCCTTGCACAAAGAGTCACAGCGTAGCATGGGAAGAATACGAGAAATAGGAAGGCTATTGCGAATAATAAAGCAAGCATGCCTTCTTTCACTTAGCTGGTTCGCAGCAGACTTAACCCTCGACCACTATTTCCAGTATGTCTCTGAAATTGCTTCAATTGAGCGTGGCAATTGCCGCTCTCGCTACATCGGTCAATGGACTCGCTATGCCTGGCGACGCTTTCAGCGTCGATGCCTTTACGCCTTCCACCCTAGAAGAATTCGACCCTGCGGCTGAGTTGGAAAGGCTCGAGGCGAAATTCCCTGTTGTCTCAGGTGGTAATAGCGTCAAGGCGCGTAGCCACAAACAAGCAGGTTCTGCTAAGGTGATGCCTTCCTCAGCTGGCTTGTCATTCTTTGTCCCTACAGTCATTGGAAATCAGACATTCAAACTTATCTACGACACTGGCTCTGCCGATTTGTGAGTCCCTGGTCTCTCGAAATCGTGAATCATACAGACTAACATTTATCGCTAAAGATGGGTAAATTCCAACGAGTCAGCTCCGTGGCAGAAGCTCGAACATCCCACCTATGTGCCAACCTCATCATCAGAGCTCCTGCCCAACTATACATTCGCTATCAAGTACGCCTTTGGAAACGAGATCAGCGGCGTGGTGTTTAAAGACACTGTCAAGGCAGGTTCCGTGGTTGCCCACAAGCAGGCCGTCCAGGCCGCCGTTATCAACCCAATGTATATGGAAACGGATGGTATTCTTGGTCTCGCATTTTCTGCCATCAACACTGTCAAGCCCGAAAAGCAGACCACCTTATTCGAAACCCTTATCCCCACTCTCAAAAGGAAGCTGTTTGCTGCGAACCTTCGAGCCGATGGCAAGCCATCATCCTGGGACTTTGGGTACATCGATAACTCCAAGTTCAAAGGGAAGATTGGCTACACGCCCGTGACCAGTAAGAAGCACTGGGCGATGAATGCTGGTTCCTACGCTGTAGGCCAAGGTTCATTCACCGACAGCAAGAAAACAGTCGGCGAGGTTATTGTCGACTCTGGCACCTCCCTTGTCTACCTTCCCAAAGCTGTGGTCAGTGACTACTACGGTCATATTAAGGGATATAAGTTCATCGAGGGAGGATCGCATACATTTCCATGCAACAGCACCATTCCCGACTTTCATTTCAAGACTGAAGGCATGACGCTCACCATTCCGGGACGAGAAGTCAACTACACTGTTTACGACCCTAACGTCAACACTTGCGCTGGTGGCATTACGACTCAGCTGAACGGAAAATACTCAGTGCTGGGGAACCTGTTTATGAAGAACTACTATGTTATTCATAGTCAAGAGGAGGCTACCCCAAAGCTTGGATTTGCTGCGCATTAATTGACTGTACGATGTTTCAGGGAGGAGCTGTGGTATGTAGTTAGACAAGTTGGCTTGAATACCTATGAGGATTTCCAAGTGCTTTACTAAGGATATCGCTGCTCAAAGAAGGGAAGAGCATTGTACCGTTTAACCTCTGTCTTTATACATTTCTGAGACTCTGATCAATTGGCTTGACCTCTGCCGTCACTAATCTCAACGTTGCTATCAAATCCAACCACTCAGCTTCATAACGAGATAGTAAACAGTGATGAAACAACCCTGCTGAAGTATGAAAACACTAACGAGAAGTACATTACGGATAAATGGCCCTGTTCTACGTGGTAGCCTCATCCTCCATGCCCTCGCGGAGGATCTTGACCTGCTTCTTGATCTCAACCCAAAGGTCCAGTTTGTCCAGATCGTTTTCATCAGAAATTACTCCAGAGCTCTGGCCATCGTCCACCAAGACCCAGGCCGCCTCGCAACTCGAATTTGCTGGCTTCGTCTTGGACCGTCCAGCAATAGCTAACAGTGCTGCTACGAACGCCTCCTGAATATAGGCAAAGCTGAACTTCTCTGTGATCTCAGCAATCGCTCTACACAGCTTGTCCGGGAACTCAATATCCTTGTTGGACTTGAGCTTCTTTTGCCAAAATTGGCAATATGCTTCGCGTTGGTCGAGGTTCGGATCGGGAAAATAATACTTTCGGTCGAACCGAGATGGGCGTTTCTAGTCGTTTAGCAAGAGTTCAACCGAGTGACAGAGAATAGCTTACCGCGATTCCGGGATCCAAGTTTTCCAAGTGGTTGGTGCTGGCAATGATAAATATCCCATCATTCTCTTTCAGACCATCAACCTCATTTAAGAAGTAGCTCCTGACGTCGGGCGTGACAAGTGAATCAATGTCCTCAAAAACCAAGTAGCAGGGCGCAAACTCTCTCGCCTTTTCAAAAATCATGTGAAGAGAGTACTGAGGCCCCATCCACGATTCCAAGCTGCGAACGTAGACAGTGGGAATGGTCGGAGTTTTGTCCGCCAGCATATGCATGGTCGCTTTGATACTGATCGTCTTGCCGTTTCCTGGAGGGCCGTGGTAGATGAGACCTCGCTTCCAAGGAACACCGAGATCCTTATAGGTCTGTCTGGATTCGAAAAAAGAGATGTGATCGTTGATGAGTTGCTTCTTCATTTCTGGATCCAGAATCACAGCATCCCATGTCGCCTTTTGGGAGCTATTCCAGAGCTCTCTATCCTTGAAGAAGCTGCCCTGGTCATACACCCACACTTCGTCATGCAGGTCGGTTGCCCATGACCCGGTGGCAAGTACAAGCTGCTCAGCCTTATGAACGTTTGATGTGAGGATGTAATAGTTCTTGACTTGTGGATAGGCCTCTGAACCATCACGACCGTCGACCAAGTAGACGACAAATTCTTCGCCTTCCCACTGATACAGAAATTTGCCAAAGATAACAGCCTCGCCCAGTTGTCCTTTGTTGCCATTCATTCGTCTAGCGGGTGGCAGGTAGACGGTCATCTCAAGCGATGATGGAAGGTCGCCCTTGTCGTGGATTGGATGGAAGGTTGCGTGGCCAGCACCAGCAAAGGCTAAGAGATTGCACTGATACTCTTTGACCACAATGAGGTCAAGCTCAGGGTACTGTTTCTTTAGAGCTGAGGTGAAGACGGAATCGGTATTAATCCGTTTGGCGGTTGAGTGTTCAAAGTATGAATCAGTCGCCTCATTACCGTGGCCTTTCTCTGAGCTGAGAGCAACCCTCAGACTCTTCGCTTTACCATGTCCGCGGTAGACATGGTACGTCGGATCCAAGCGGGTGGCAGCTGGAGCCGGTTGTACCGGGCGCTTTGAAGTATAAGACTTATCCATCTTGTTGGAGCCTCAAGGCTAGTGACTATATCCAGCAATGACTTTCTGAATATCGATGCTAATGAAGAATGGGATGTGCTTGATAAAAGCAGCCGCAAGTCGCAAAGAGGGGAAGAAGCTTCATTAATGCTGCGCCTGCCTGCTGACCTGACCTATGATTGGTCAATCAGGCCAGAACGCAATACCTACGTAAGCTGATTTAACTGGAAATGGCCGGAGCAAGGGACCCCTGCTCGGATATTTCTGATCTGAGGAAGGGACAAAAGGTAACAGATGTCTATTTCACAAAGAAGAAGAAAGTCTCGACAAAGGAATAACAAACAAAATAGGGCTGTTGAAATATTACTGTATAATTATCTTAACACCCACACTGACAGAGAAGTCTTAAAACTTCTATGATACGGTCAGCGCTATCTCTCGTTACGATAGTCTACTGAAACCTTTAGAAACTTATTCTAGTCGATTGAATCACATCATACATTTCTTCAACATCTCCATTTGGTAAACCCGGACATCTTCCCCTCGTGATGATTTATATAAGCTTCTGGCAATATTATTCATTATCTAACGCGGGCGGTATTAGAAAGCCCCTCTCGGAGCCTTAACTTTATGATAAGTCATTCCCTGAAGTCGATCTCTGCCCGTAGAAGTATCATCTCTTGGTCGAAACACTCCCCTGTTGATTTCCCTCTCTTCAAAACAGCTGGACTAATAACAAGCCCTACATTCCCATGTTTCTGAGTCTGGCCGCTTGTCTTCTCATGTTGAGTTTGGCGGAATTGCCAAGTTACACACGCAGATTGTCGGCTGACCTCGCGGTCGAGTTCGAAAGCTTCATAAATGATAGTAGCAAGCTGATCCTTGAATTCGTTCACTTCTTCAATGTCAATTAGATTATGGAGTGCGTTGATGACCTCTTGAGCGTGCTGGGATGCCCGTTGTCTGATATAGCTATCAACCTTTTCCGTGTTGATATGCTCCAGAAATAAACCGGTGGTGGTAGCCCTCCAAGTGTGGAACTTCCGTTCAGCCTCAGACTCCTGCCTTGACAACTGAGTTCCTGAGTGATTTCGTCTCGCTACGGAATTGTGTTAGAATACGACTGCTACAGTGCGGGATTGGACTCACCAGGTTGCAGGTAACGTGAAAGTTGAAGGAAGTGCTTGGAATTTTCCCGACCAACCGATTCAAATTTGCTTAGAACCTCTTCCACAATGACGCGCCATATAAAAGCCTGGATGGCCTTGTGACAGTACTCTGGCGAACCAATATACTCATGATAACCGTGTTCCGAGATGGATTCTAGGTGGCAGAGATAAGGTGGACGGGAGGCAAGGCCTAGACCTTCGGAAATAGCATCTCGAACAACCTTAAATACGTAGGCCAGCCCATATCTTTGCGATGACCTGCCCTCAAAGTATTGGATTGCAAGGTCGCGGATGTCATGCCTCAAACAGCCTATCTGACTAGCCAAGTACTCATCCGTTATTCGGTAGAAAACTTGACTGTTAGCTCGAAATTCGTCCAGTTCGCTGGCTGTCTTTCTTCAGCGCTTGAGGAAGTCCGCCGCTTCGTCATGCTTCCTCACCAATTCTTTCTTGAGGATGGCGCACTCGTTTTGGAGTTCTTGAAGTTTTTGATCTTTATCCTCCATCTTCGCTCCAAATGTTAATGTAGGTCCTTCGAAGGGCAATTGAGGTTGTTCTCCTTGGTAGTTATTCACGTCCATATCTTCTTGTTGGCTTGCACTAGGTGTGTTATCATGTGTCCTGTTGACCTTATTCTGTTACAATATGGGGGTTGAGTAAAGTGAGACATGGAAGAAAAGACTTGCAGGGACCCAAAATATGACCAAATTGACACCGGTGTGTCTTTTTGTTTGTGCGCCTTAGCGGGTTGCCACCCAAGGACTTTGTATAGGCATCAATCGACTGCTGAAAGATGTCATCAGCGCCAGGTCGCATTTTTGCGTGCTATCAAATCAGGCTCGTACTCTCCGCAGCCGGGCGATCGGTGTGTCTGGTATAAATGCGGCCACAGTTTCGCCCACAAGGTAGTATAGCACAGCTTTTGCTTATACCATCATTGTTGGGTGTTTTCAAATCCCTCAATCGAATGGCTAAGAATCTACCACGTATGCTTTCATATTAGATCAGGCGATCATGTTCGGTGCACTCCTGGGTGATGTGGTCGGACTACATCCCCGGATGCGAGATAGGGTGTGGAAAAGACAACGATACAAAGACCAGGAAGTGGGTAGGCTGGACATGAAGATTTACCGAGAAGCCAAAGTATGCATATGTTGAGATGAGGGCACAAATCAAAAGTGCTAAGTGACATTGCTCACCATATATGTGAAAAGGAGGCTGAAGCATGACGAAACCCATAAGCTGCAACTGTCCAGATCCGGGTTGACAGCCTGATTTACAGCCAAGTCTTCAACCACTCTTGGTCAATGAGGCTTAATCCTCTGCCCATTTACACCCTGCGTGTCAGCAGTTCCAAACCCGGCTATGGCAACCCAATTGCAGCAGACTACGTCACAGCATGCTATACATTCTTGTTGGTGCGCCTGAGGCTTTATTGCTTACATGGTCAACTGAAATGTCAATCGACAGTGCACTGGAAAATAAAACTCAGCTCTAAATCCTCGCATCCACAGACCACTGACGAATATTTACTCTACCTTTAATCATTGCATCTTTCCAACTGAAACTTTATCTTCTTGCTTGCAATGGGCGGTTCTACCCTTTCAAGACCAAGGGATCCAAACAAGGACTATGGCGATAACAGCGGAATCTTAGTAATAGGCATCGACTTTGGCACTACGTAAGCGGCGCACTCTACTAAATGGTTACAATCACTAACTTGGGACAATGTCTAGATACTCAGGCGTCGCATGGGCCACCGAGGCCGATTTACCGCGTGACAATATCATTCCGATCACGTCCTGGCCGGGAGGTGTCCGTGAAGAGGGTAAAACCCCAACCGAGATCTTGTATAAAAACGGAGAAGTCACCTGGGGTTTTGAAATTGGCTATGAAGTCAATCCTATCAAGTGGTTCAAACTTCTCATTCTGAAGGATGAGGATCTAACCCCTGATCTACGGTCTTCCAAGTTCCTGGAACGTGCTCGCCAAAGTATACGAGAGAGTAAGAAGACTCTTTTGGAACTTATTTCAGATTACCTTCAAATGCTTTGGAAGCATGCGATTGATACTATAACGAAGGAACGTGGCTCAGCGGTCGATGCATTGCAGTTTCATGTCGTCCTCACTGTGCCAGCAATCTGGAAAGACTATGCGGGAGAGCAGATGATGCATGCCGTCATGAGAGCAGGGATCCTGAACTATCGGACCGCGGGGCAGACTCAACTCAGTTTCGCTCCTGAGCCGCAGGCTGCAGCTCTGGCAACGCTGCATGACTTAGGGAGGCAATTGCAGCCCAACGAGATCTACATCGTCTGCGATGCAGGAGGTGGTACAGTTGTAAGCCTGCACAGTCCCTTTATCTATCACAGTAGAGCCTGATATTCTATACTCAGGACTTGATTACTTACAAGATTGGTTCAGTTGACCCATTGCTGTTAGAAGAAGCTGTTCCAGGGACTGGTCAGTTATTTTGCCTCTTTTCAAGTTTGAAGCTAGGCTAACACTGACTTCCATGGATAGGCGGACTTTGTGGTAGGATATTCATTGATCAAGAATTTAAAGCCATTCTTCAGAACCGACTCGGTCGAAAGTGGGATAGGTTGACCACAGAAGTGGCAAGGGAGCTGCTCCACAAAGAATGGGAACTTTCTCTTAAACCGCGGTTCAAGCTAACCGGTTCCAATAAGAAGTACACGGTCCAAATACCAGCTGAGGCTTTCGGCCACATGGACAGCTTTACGGATGTCACAAGGGAACCGTATATCAAGAATGCGCGCATGCATCTCAGCGAGTAAGTCAATGCTGTGTGTGGTGCACTTTCTGGGTTCTCATCACAGCTACAGATCCCACATTAAAAAGGCATTTGCAAAAGTGTTTAAAGAAATCGATGAATTGGTAGATAATCAGGTTGGACAGGCATGGGATAAAGGTCTCCAACCAAGTGTAAGTTTTGTTGTTCTTTCTCCGGCATATCTCTGACCTAATATGGTGGTCAATAGGGAATTGTTCTTGTTGGGGGGCTGGGCTCAAGCCCGTATTTATATGACCATTTAAAAGAACGGTATGACTACGCAAAGATAGCGATATTGCAGTCCACCGGAAGCAGGCCGTAAGTTTCAAGTTGCAGATGAGGAGCCTACGCTTACTTTTCAATGACCAGACGCACAGCTATCTGCCGTGGAGCTGTATATCAGGGATTTCTGCCAACCTTCCGTTCTAACAGCACTATCCCATCGAGCATAGCCGTCACGTCCACTATATCCAGAGCCAGTTATGGCCATGAATGGAACGAGCCCTTTGTGGAAGGTCTTCACCTGGAGCACGACAAACACTGGAATCCTCTGCTAGAGTATCTTGAAGCACAAAACCAGATGAAATGGTATTTAATAAAGGTGAATAATCTCTCTGGATCCCTCTATGTACGGTAGGCATTAACATCAGTTCCAGGGTGAGAATGTACTTACAGAAAAGAGGGTCTTGCACAAGTTCAGCCAGACATTTACTAAAGACAGGTTTGATGGTACTATTAAGCTAAAACTGTGTCGGTGCGAAGCTGACACTCCCCCAACGCGGTGGACAGACAGCGTAGAGCGGTTTGTTACGATTGAATGTAAGACAGGCATGTCGTATTCTGACTTGGAGGAACAGCAAAACTCTAAGGGTCAAAAGTATGTAAGGCCTTCATTCTATGTCCAAATGGTTCCTTCTGGTGCAGCTGTTGAGTTTGCGGTTTATGTGGGCGACAAGAAGGTCGGTTCATCTAATGTAAATATCCAATACAGTTAGTTAAGCTGGGGGTAAGCGGTACAGTTGGTTCTACCAGTCATCAACATACGTTGTACAATGCGCCCCCTCACTTAGATCGGCAACCGCCTTATCAGTTCAATACATTGGCTTACTGATCATTTATGAAACAAGTGAAAAAAAAGTAAATAGAATTGCTTAGCTTCCCCACTTCACAGGGACCGCTTCATGCCCCACCCTCCACTTGAAAAGTCCGTTAGATGACTCCACGAAGAAGAATGGAACTCAAAAAGAAAGGTCTCGGAGGGAGTCGAACCCTCGCTGGCGGAATCAGAATCCGCAGTCATAACCGTTAGACCACGAAACCAGTCGTTCTAACTTGGTCGTCGAAATTCTTATTCACACCCATGATCAAAGCGCTTTTGACTGGGGATGCTATTTCAGGCTAGCAAAGAACTATAAAATCTTCTAACTAAAACAACTTTGGAAAAAGTGAACCACTGGGAGTTTTTGGAACGGCCTCATCTAGTTTCTCAATCTAGATACATTTCAACTGCTGGCCCTATCATATCATCCCGCGGTTCTGCTTGGACATAATCTATGCTTCAAGAACTCCAAGGCCTTTATAAGCATAGCCCACTATAGACTTCAGAAACTTTTCTATGTGATCTTGGTCGTGATATTGCGTGTTGAAAACGCCAGAAAGCTCAATTTTCCCATCCCAACATCCAAGAAACGTTGCGACACCCGCACCGATAGGTTGGCTAGCAGCCCAAACGTCGGCGAGCTCAAAGACATCGTTGGCATTTTCGACTATCGATGCAATATTGCCGATAGAGGAGAGAGCGACAGGGCAAAACGGAGGGTTTGAGGCAGCATATGGATCTGATCCAGGTGGGGGAGAGAGAGCTTTGAACGTCTGTGGGGCCAGGGAAACTTGTTCATATGCTCGCCCTGGGATTGGCTTGACTTGGTTGTAAAAGTCTCGAACTTGAGTGGCCACCAAAGGCAGTTGACTAGGTTTATACTCGTTTTCATCAGCCAAGGCAAGTACATCCAGATCAATGCCTAGTGCCTGAGCAGATACCGTGTGAAATGCAGAAGCTGCATGATCAGGGCCGTTGTAAGGCTGGAAACAGTATGGACGGAGATTGATCATGGCATGATTGACGTAGCGAACAGGGTAAGAGTCCTGTCTCCGAGGTTGTACCTCACAGAGAGCCATTGCCAGAGCTGAGGTAAAGACGTGAGTCACGCTGACTCCTGGCGCGATGGCTTTGCAGTTGGTTAAGATCTGGGTCGATTCATCCTTGGGAATCGAGACGGCGACGCGCTGAACCTGGTCGGTATTGGATGAAGAGCTGGGAGGGAGACTCAGCAAGGCCGGATGGTTATAAACCTTTCCATTCTCGCGTTGTATCTCCTCAAAACGTTGCATTTGGGTGTCTGACAATGAATCAGGGATAGAACCTGCGACGCGTAGAGAGGGTGAGAGTCTGGTATCTAGCTCGTCATCGGGCAATGGGTATGCATAATCGGTCGACTGTCCATAGACTAGAGCAGCTTGGGTCAACAGTTGATTGATCAATTGGAGGACACCAACGCCGTCGGTAATATCGTGAGGGCATCTGAGAAACACGGTCTGGCGTGGCGTATCGTGTGTGGACCTGACAAGATAAACGGTCGGGAGTTCAAAATCGGGCGCGTCGTTGTTGAACCAATCCACTGCACTCTGGCTTAAGTCAATGGTCTTGAATGTTGATTGCAACCAGCAGTCTACATCATCATCAGTCCGGAACGGCGCGTAAACTCTTTTCCATTTGTCACTGTCGTTGTCACGCTCCATGCGAGACCCCAGTGTCGGGTGCTTGTAGCGAAGAAATGTCCACGCGTTTTGCAGAGAACTTTCGACGCGATCTTCACGATCAACGTCGGAAGTCTTGATTTGAAATGATGCACAACCCGTGATGGGATAACAGCCCTCGTCTTTCTTGGTGAAGAGGCGGTAGAATTCCTCGCACTCGTCGAGGTCACGCTCCCAAACGCCTTGAGGCGACTCTCGCCATGAAAACCGAGTGCATGGAGAGTTTGACGACATCTCGACTTGATGAATGAGTTAAATATGTATCGTTGGCAGAAAGTGAATTGGCTTTGTTCAAAGGTGTAGGTCGAAAAAGATATCAGTCTTGACTAGAAAACAACACGAGATGAGATGGATACCTCTGTGCCAGAAAGGGCACTTGTTGCATTCATGCTCATTTCTTTGCTGACCTTGGCGACAACAATGAATGTTTGCACAATCGGATGTACTCTCTCGCGTCCTGTCGCCGTTCCGCCAATCAAACAGCACTGTTTTGGTGATGGAGTGGAGATATAAGCGAGCCGGTACATCTAGCCGTGAAAAATGCATGGCCCGGCGCGCCGAGATGAGCGGCAAATGAACCTGATAGGGTAAGGATCAGGCACGTACCTCCTCCATCGTGGTTCGCTATTTTTCGCAATCTTGATGATACAACAATGTGGAAGCGATCTGCCGATACAACTTTGTAAATACCAGCCACTATTTAAAGGTGTAGCAGAGTTTAAAGCATCTATGGATTAAACGTCAAAGGATGTTCTGACAGCATAAGCCAAAAGTTAGTCTCAAAGTCCTGTAGACTCCCCGTCCCCCATGGTTCCCAGTTCGAATCATCAAGCTCAGGACCAGGCTGGACCATAGTCTCAGATAACTGCCCGCTCAAGTCCCGCTGGTCAAGTCTCGACCTCGATAAATTATCCAGAATGTTCTTCATGGTCGCTGTAGCTGACGCCAGTAGTGCGTAATTAGCATCTTCCTTGTAGACAAAAGTCCCATATTCAATCTCTGCTACTAGCACTCCAAGGTCTCGGAATATCTTGGGAGTAGCAGCCATTTCATGCTCTGAGGCCTTTCTTTGCAGGAGGGATAGGCAAATCACGCCTGCTGCTGCGAGGCCGTAGTATACTACCTGCCAAACATTTAGTGCTATGCTTGTAGATCGCGAATTGCTCAGTGTCTTACCTTCCAGGTGAGGGAGGTTCCAGAGTGCACGATATGGTCTTTGAACAAGACCCCCTCAATTACCAGACCTAGCATTTCCACTGACACATTGTAGAGTTGCGCATCGGGCTCCGAGACTCGTTGGACCAGTGCTAAATGTAGAAGAAACAGTACGTGCAGGTGATTGAGCCTTATCCCAAGCATAAGGTCTAGCTCCACTGCTGACCGATCATAGGACTTCATGGGCATTTCGAGTCGAAAGTGCTGCGGCAATGACGACCATTGTAGTTCCGCACTATTTCGAATATTCCTAAACATGTCAGCAGAGTCTACGCATGACAGAACATGACGAACCGTGCTTTCTCAATCCTGGTATTGAGAGTCTCTTCACCAAAGAGCTCTACTATGATCTCTTCCTTAAGGATAGCGCAAAGAGCCGCCCACCGCGCGTCGGCGAATAGATCAAGCTTGGCATCGGGCGACCATTCGGAAGAATAGTAACTATCAAGGCTAAGCTGGCGAAAGTGACAAAACTTTCTCGATATTCGCGGCGGTCTGCCGAGGAATATCGAGACATTTTTATCCGTAGAGTAGGACGATGCAAATACGGCCTGTCGTAGACGTTTGAGAAATGGTGGTATTGGACCATTGCTTTCGAGCTGTTGGTGATATCCGAGAGCAAACAGTGAACTGGAAAGGTCGCCCAACTTCCTCCATGACTCGTAACCTCGGATCACGGTTAGAATAGTAGTTTGAAACGTGGATGTGGTAACATACTTTGATCTCCGTCAACCAGAGAATGAAGGATGAAGTTTTCATATTGCAATATGAGCTGTAGATCATTGAGGCAATCTAGCGAGAGACAGATATCGAGACATCTATCAGCAAAATGCATAGTCAAGCGTCGTATATGTCGTCTCTGCGCTTCAGTAGGGAAAGGCCCAGTGGGAGGCCGAAACCCCATCGTAGCTCTAGAAATCACAATCAAAGCCAAACAGATGCTTTCCCACCGTGGATTCACGTGGTTAAACTGAGCACTATATTCTTCAAGTGTGGTATCTGGTGTTGTAAGTAGAGGTTGGCGGGAATTATAGAACAAAGATGTCGAAATGTCCTTGGCACTCTGTTCTAGAACAGGACCGATGGCCTCAAGACAAACTTCTGTAAATATTCCACCCAAGACAAGATTCGCTCCAGTTTGGAGCCATGACTTGGCTAAACTTATACAGGCAGAGATATCTGCACAGCGACACAGTTGGGTAAGGAGTTGGGCGCCGTGAGATACGTGTGCTTCATTTACGGTTCTTGAATGTGATGAGAATGACTGGGGACCGAAGTCTACACACTCTCCAGCCATTACTTGTTCAATCCCGACAGGTAAATGGCTAAAGAGCGCGGGGTGACTAGACGAGCCTAGATAACCCGCGTTGGGATAGATGTGATGCCTTGGCAACAGGCCTAAAGGTGAAGCTGAGTCATCATCAGCTTGAGGTACTCTGTTGCTGTTAGTCAATTATCGGATGAGACAGTGATAGCATTTACTCAGTAGATTGGGCAAAAATCTCAGGACGCTGCTGTGGAATTGGGGATGGTGCTGGACTGGCTGAAGCTGAAGCTGATCTTAAGACATCGTCTGGATCATTGGAGATGATCACTTCTCCACTTGACGACAATAACCTGATTCTGGCTGGTAATACACGGCGAAGTATCATCGAGCTTTCGCAGACCATGTTCAGCAATGAGAATGCCGAGGATGGAGTGCGATGCGAGGTGCTGGAGAGGAAGCTCACTATGGGAGAAGTGGAGGAGGCAGCGCACGAGGAGAGACTGATTAGCGTCTTTGCAGTTGGTACGGCTTATTGGATCCAGGAGATCGGTGAGATTAATACTGATGGAAGAAGTATTAATATCCCCTTGGGTACGACACCTCATGTTGTGCTGTTGAGGGACCGTATGAGGGATATCATGTTTGGGAAGCTGAGCAGTCCTTGGGCGGATATAGTTCAGGAAGAGTAGCCTAAGTCTATATGTCTCCGAGTAAGAAATAAAAATCGATTAGACAAAATAAAATTGTAACACTTGATCATAACTTTTCCATCTTTCTTAACTATTCACAGTCAAAACAGCAACATGAGTCTATCGCTAAATTCTTTTTTCTTTTCAAGCCTTGGCAGATTGATGAAATTTGAAGAACGTTGATAAAATAAACTACATCATTCACATCACATTACGGTCCGTGTTAAGGCCGTAGATCATTTGCCTACTTGACTCGCCTCACCTGTTGTAAACTATACTATCCGATATAGGCTTAGGTCCGGAGAGTCAGCTCGGCCCCACAACTTCCATACTCCGACGGCGGCGTCTTCTTCTCCGATGCTACTATTAGATATAATTGTCATACTAAGTGAAGTTGAAAGACGCTTAGTCCATCCAGTGACCCAATTGAATGAGCGGAGCCGAAAGTCTGCCAGAGTTCAGTCAACCTGGAACTCTGTCAAATTCTTTCCAAGGATTTCTAGCAATGGGTCATGGCTCATTTTCAGGTACAGGGTTTTCCGCCACCGAATTACACTTTGAAGCATTGTGACTCCAATGCTTACACAAGATCTTCTTTTTACTCTATCCTGGCATGACTCATTTTCCGATCCGCCATCTTAAGTACTCTTGTCATAGTGTTTGTTCTTCCCTCTCAAGACCTTCCCTGCAACAACACTCCCTAGCAAAGAGGCTATTCTTGCCCATCATGGCAAACAGAAACATCAATGCACAAGTCAAACCCCTACTTCCTCAAAACAATCATCTCCCAGTCCCCGGCCAGCGAAATGTTCTAGTTACTAGTGCCCTCCCTTATGTCAACAACGTACCCCATCTGGGCAACATCATCGGAAGCGTTCTAAGCGCCGATGTCTTTAGTCGGTACAACAAAGCGCGCGGCCGTAATACCCTTTATGTCAGCGGAACAGATGAGTACGGAACGGCGACCGAAACTCGTGCGCTCCAGGAGGGTGTCACTCCGAAGGAGCTCTGCGATAAATACCATGTGCTGCATAAGCAGATATATGATTGGTTTGATATTGATTTTGACTATTTTGGTCGTACCACTACGGAGAAGCAGACCGAGATCTCTCAGGAAATCTTCAACAGTCTGCACCGGAATGGGTTTCTAGAGGAACAAACGGCTCTGCAGCCTTATTGTCAGGAGCACAATGCCTTTCTAGCCGATAGGTTCATCGAAGGGACTTGCCCTCGTTGCCAATACGATGACGCGAGAGGAGACCAGTGCGACCAGTGTGGTAACCTCCTCAGTGCATTGGATCTAGTCAACCCACGCTGCAAGCTCGATGGCGCGACTCCTACCCCAAGAGAAACAAGCCACCAGTATCTACGCTTGGAAAAACTAGAGGCACAAGTTGGAGGTTGGTTCTCCAAGTCTCAAGGCTGGTCCAAAAATGGTGCTCGTATCACTGAAGCTCTGTTGAAGGAGGGCCTCATACCCCGCCCTATCACGAGGGATCTGAAATGGGGCACACCCGTACCATTGCCTGGATATGAGAACAAGGTACTTTATGTGTGGTTCGACGCCTGCATCGGGTACATCTCGATCACAGCGAACAATACTCCTGACTGGGAAAAGTGGTGGAAGAACCCCGACGAGGTGCAATTGTACCAGTTCATGGGCAAGGATAATGTCCCTTTCCATTCCATTGTGTTCCCATCAAGTCTGCTTGGTACTGGGGAAAAATGGACCATGTGCCAATATCTCGATGCCACCGACTACCTCAACTATGAAGCCGGTAAATTCTCCAAGTCAAGAGGTGTTGGCGTCTTTGGCAACGATGCTGCCTCTACTGGTATCAGTGCGTCTGTCTGGAGATACTACCTTCTATCATCTCGTCCCGAGTCGGGGGATACACGGTTTGATTGGACGTCGTTTATGTACAAGAACAACTCGGAGCTGTTGGCCAATCTGGGTAACTTTGTTAACCGCTTGATCAAGTTTACCATCAAGCACTTCAACGGCCATGTCCCAGACTATCGCTCTGGAGCTAGCGATGAATCATTCGTTTCATTGAGCAAAGATGTCAATGAGCTCCTGGCGAAGTACCTCGACAACATGGAAGGTGTACGTCTTCGCGCAGGTCTGGAAGTAGCAATGGCTATCTCTTCGCGGGGTAACCTATACCTCCACCAGAACACGTTTGGATCAGCCATGGTTACGGAAGATCCTACCCGAGCTGCTTCGGTGGTAGGACATGGACTCAACCTTGCGTACCTACTATCGGCGTTAGTCTATCCTTTCATGCCAGCTATTTCCACTGAAATCGCAGCTCAACTCAATGCGCCCCTTCGGACCATCCCTGACAACTGGATTGGGGACGATCTACTCCCGGGACACGTTATCGGAGAACCCAAGCACCTGTTCCGTAAGATCGACGAGAAGAAGACCGAGGAATGGCGGGAGCGCTTTGGTGGAGCAGACACAGAAGATGGCACGAAGGACCAGAAGAAGGTTACTAAGAAGAAGGTTTCATCAGATACCAAGAGGCCCTTCTTACCAGCCATGATTGACCTTCGAGTTGGCAAGATTCTACGAGCCGAACCACATCCAAATGCGGATAGTCTTTATGTTTCAACAGTTTCCTGCGGCGATGCACCCAGTACACCAAACACAAGCTGGAACGAAGAGTTCGGCACTACAGTCCGAACAGTGTGCTCTGGCCTTGTCGGAAAGATCCCTCTTTGCGATCTACAAAATCGTGCAGTCGTGGTCGTGGCCAATCTCAAGCCTGTCACCATGCGAGGCGTCAAATCAGCAGCCATGCTTTTGGCCGCAATTGATGAGCCTACTGTCGAATTAGTTGATCCTCCTACGGATGCTGAGGTTGGAGAGAGGTTGAACTTTGAAGGATGGCAGAGTTGCACTCCTGATGCTACGTTGAAGCCTAAGGAGAAACTTTGGGAGACGCTTCAAGTGGCTTTGTCGACGAATTCCGACCGTCAAGTAGTTGTGTTGCCGGACAAGATCACTGCTGTTGTTCAACCTTCAGCGTTTAATGGAGGTAGTAGTAGTAGATTGGTGAGCAAGAATGGTTCGTCTTGCTCGGTCAAGACATTGGAGTCTGCTGTTGTCAGATAGTTATTTCTCGTCTACAATATCACTGAGATCGATAATATGCATCATTTTTAATTTTGTCTTTTCGCTGAACAATATTCCCAAAGTGCCTGCGACGGTCTCATCTACAGCTTCGATAATGCGATGTGGGGAAGTAGCCTTGTTATAACATGGGCATTCCAGCTGCAGCAGTTGTATAGAATTGCATCTCATTTAAAATATGGAAACCAACTCGTCTTCTTTACAACGCAGGAATCAAACTACCAAATAAACCGAGACAATCCCGACGCACATGATCTTCAAACGTAGGTAAACCATCCTGGAAGTTGCTTTCATCAACTGAAGAAGACGATTCAGTGCGATGGCTGCCCTCATTGCTCGCTTCGCCTGCTTCTAGGATATCTAACAAGACTTCTATATCGAAATCGGGAGGACTACGGAAGTGTTGTGCCATCGGGTCATGGAGATTGAGATCGTCCTCAGAGTCAAGAGCGAAGGTATCTGGAGGTAGAAGACCTTCCAAGTCAGGCTTATTTATCTCAGGAAGCTGTTCCTCTAAGGAAGGCTCGGTCTCGTCAAATACTGGAATATATTTCGAGCCGTGGGCATGGGCCGGCTGGTTGTCGTGGACTGCTTCCTGGGTCAGGTTTTCGGTTGTAGCATCCTCCGTAGTGGCTTGAGTTCGTGGGATGGGAGATAGAGTCTGGAAGAAAGGTGATGTCTCGGTTTCCGAAGTGCAGTCTTTGCTTTGTCCCTGAGATTTGCACGCGCAAGGCTGGTCAATCGGAGTAGGATTCCACCTTGAAAGCTCGACGTCTCTAGGTAACTGTGAAGTATCAAGCATAATGCCGTATTTGAACTGAGTCCTTGAGAAGAGGTCAGCAAGTCTCAGACAACAGAGAACAGACCATACCTTCTAGGTTTTCTTGCCATAAGTTCACATGGCTTGTTATCGAGAATGCAATTGTTGCAAGGTCCTTGTCGGCGTGTAACATCACAACGGACTTTACGCTCGTGACAATGTCGACAGGCCCTTGGTGCTCTTGTGCGAGGAGCCCTGGGACGCTTTGTTGATGGAGTCATGATTGTGGCCGAGGGGACAAGTGGAGGATGAATTACCGAGGGTTAGGCGGACAGGAAGGAACCACGCTCGGGAGCAAGAGCAAGATAACCATACCCCAGACTCGGCAATCTTGGACAGTGCTCCGATAGCTGTCCGAACCGCGCCCTGTACCTGCAAAATAGGAAACAATGACTCGTGTTGTTTGCGGGGAAGTACTGAGGTAAATGCTTTTTCGACTGGATGCCCTGTTCGGCTTGAAGGGCATTCGGAGTTGATCTCGCCGAGGTGTCGGAGTGTTCTCCCAAGCTCCGACGAAACCACCACCACCCAATGATACATCTTTGATCTTCACTTATATAACATACTGAAACAACAGGAACGTAAAGAATCATCAAAAATCATTTCTTTAGTTGTTCGCAAAAATGAAGACCACCTCAATCAACGTCTCACAGTACCTCTTTGAGCGACTACGTCAATTAGGTATTACTTCAATCCACGGCGTTCCTGGCGATTATAACCTTACTCTTCTCGACTACGTTAAGCCTGCCGGTCTGACCTGGGTCGGTAATGCCAATGAACTCAACGCTGGTTATGCGGCAGACGGTTATTCCCGTGTCAAGGGGATCGGCGCTCTTGTTACCACCTTCGGCGTCGGGGAGCTTTCGGCTGTAAATGCCATTGCTGGTGCATACGCCGAAAGAGCAGCTGTTGTTCATATCGTGGGAATTCCATCGAGAGTCACGCAAGAGTCTAGAGCAAAGGTCCATCATACCTTTGGAGATGGCGAATATGGTCGATTTGCTGAGATTTCTCGTCATGTCACTGTCGGTCAGACTAGACTTTTGGATGTCAGGACTATTCCGGACCAGATCGATACAATCCTGCAGCAATGTCTTCAGCACAGCCGTCCCGTCTACATCGAGGTTCCCGTTGACCTTGTCGATGCTCCTGTTTCTGCAACGCCACTTAGTAATATCCTGACCTTGCCGACCGACGAACCCAATGCTTTGACCGATCTTTCTTCATCCAGAATCTTGGACAGAATTTATTCTGCGAAGCAACCCATCATCCTTGTCGACGGTGAAGTACGTCCTATGGGCGTTGTGGACCAAGTACGAGAAATCGTCAAGTCTACCGGCTGGCCAACTTGGATCACGGGATACTCCAAAGGCCTCTTAGATGAAGGTTTACCAAACTTCCATGGTGTCTACAACGGATCCTTTGACACGTCTCCATCCCAAGATTTCTTTAACAGCTCTGACCTTGTTTTGTGCTTCGGTCCCCATTTCACTTCTACCAACACTTTCTTGTTCTCGAGTATTCCTGATCAGGCAGTCAGTGTGTTAATCTCCGATACCGAGGTTTCTTTGGGAGATGAGAAGATTCGAAACTGCCCCGCCAAGCCACTGCTCAACCGTCTCTTGCGCGAAATTGATCTCAGCAAGATTCACAAGTACGAGACTTACCCTGGTCTTCACAAGGATAGCCTCTTGTCCTTCTCCAGCATTCCTCCAGCCGAATTCATCGACCAGAAGAGTCTATGGAAACTGCTGGGTAACTTCCTTCGCCCTGGAGATATACTCATGGCAGAGACTGGTACCGCAGCTTATGGTGCTCGACATATTCTCCTCCCAGCACACGCCAAGTACTTCGGGCCTGTGACTTGGCTCAGTATAGGATACATGCTGCCAGCCGCCCAAGGTGCCGCACTTGCGCAGAAAGAGATGTCGGGTACTAACAACTGGCATGGTGTTGAGAATCCACGTACAGTTCTGCTCATGGGTGATGGAAGCTTCCAAATGACAGCTCAAGAACTCTCAACCATCATCAAGCACAACCTTAACGTCGTCGTGTTTCTCATCAACAACGACGGATACACTATTGAGAGGTGCATCCATGGAGTTAGTCAAGGATACAATGATGTCGCACGTTGGCGATACTTAGATGGACCGCGCTTCTTCGGTGCGGCAGAGGGCGCCTTCACTGCTTCTTGCAAGACATGGGGTGAGTTGCAGAAGGTACTGGATGAGAAGGCGTTGAGTGATGGTGAGTGTTTGAGGATGGTGGAGATTCACATGGATAGGGAGGATGCGCCCAATGGACCACTAAGTCAATATCTTGACAAGCAAAGGACAAGACTCAATGGGAAAGCTTAGATTAGATTTGTGTTAGTGGGATTGCCATCATCAGATAGCCATCTGTCAGATAAAGTTCAAAAATACCTACGTTTTGCAAAAGGTGTCATAATGCAGAAACAGACCCTTGGTTTTCTACCCTACCGTAATATGAGCGTTAAGCTAGCTACACAATGCAGTTTTCTCCTCTTCCTTCCCCCAACATCATTTACCCACATTCAACTACATCTTCACAACAACCGCACTAGTGAAATTGCACAATAATATTTTATCCATCTTTGACGCCAAAATCTAGGTTGGTTCGTCGCTTAGCGCATGTCTACCTAGAATTGGCTTGAATTGGATCCACCAGCTGCCTAAACCACCCCAGTTTACTGTTGGTTCTAACGAACGCACGGTCAACAAAGAAATATTTAAGTCCGTTTTGCATCCTACGAAACATCTCAACTGAAATCAGCACTTCTACCTTCAATTGACTGAAAATATCATCACTTCAACACCATGTCTCCCCATTCTTATCCAGGTCTTGGTCTGAATCTTCGTCACCACGACCAAGATGGACGCGACGATGAAATTTACCCCATTGGTATCCACCCCCACTGCCATGGCGCCGATTCTGAGATGCTTCTTGTCAGGGAAGTTGCCATGATGATTGTCATGGATCGATTGACTGATAAGCCGGATTGGCATGTCAAAGTCTCTGATGACACCATCGCTGAGAAATGGATTGAAGAAGGTCTGGCACTTCCCGTCGAGCCTCTTTACGACGATATTGTCGACACAGGGATGTCCCATTTAAAGAAACTCACGACCATCCTTGATAGAAAATGTCTCGAATATGTAAGAATACTAAGTTATCCGCCTCAATTTCTATTAACAGGTCGTTAGTGTATCAAAGAACTGCGCGCCAAGGCTGAGTTCTTCAAGAAGACCAATCTGATTCCAACACTAGATGCAAGTGCTTCTGTTGTCAAGTCAGACAACTACATCGACGAGTCTCTGCGTAAGAGTCTCCAGGCCGCGTTTACCAAGCTCAAGCTCGAGCAGAAGGATGATCCAGACTGGCATCCTCGTTCCAACGACATGGTTCAAAACCTCGTGCATCCCTCTCTCTACCCACTCATCTACGATCAGACTCGAGTCTTTCGCGACGAGGTAGTTGGGGTAGAGGATGCTATCGACCGATGGAGCGGCAAAGGAGAGATCATACCCAAGAACGAACCCATGCGTGATGAGAGAGGATACCGATACAGTGCACATATTGGAGGAAGCAGTGTCGATAAATCTTATTGGTCCGAAAACTATCAGTGGCTACCTTCCAATGTTCGCTTCCAGGATGATGGAAGTGTGAAGTTGACGAGCTACATCAATGGCCTTCACCCTACGAAACACCGTGAGATATACAGCACCATTGAGAAGCTTATTGAGAGAGCACTACCGGCCTGGGACTTTTGCATACCTGTCTTTCGAAACTTCAGGACGGTTGGGGCTTGCAGGACAAAGCCTCGGTTTCCGATGCCTACTAATCCCGAGTAAGTTTCTACATTCACTTGGAATGAGCTTTACTTACACCATTCCAGCGATGAGAATGAAGAAAACTGGAACATCAAGCTCGAAGATGTTCCTGAGTGCAGCGAAGACCATGACGTACCGGGTGAAGATGACAGCGACTACAGTCGTTGGGACCATGAGGAGTATCATGAAGCCGAGGACGACGAAGAGCGACAGCATCAGTACTGGAAGCTTATCAGGGGACCAGTTCAGCCTGATGCGCCAAAATTTAAGGCTTGCGACTACGGTGTCAAGCCTGGCGAGTCTCTACGAGAGCGCTTCAAGGACATCCAAGTCATCGTCAAGATGGCCTCGATTGAATTGACCCCCGACAAGCCCAGCTTCCCAGCTGGTGGATGGCACGTCGAAGGTCAGATGAACGAGCATATCGTGGGCACGGCTCTTTACTACTTGGATTCAGAAAACGTCAAACCCAGCTCCTTGAAGTTCCGCATGCAGACAGCCGAGGACCAGTACAAGTTTCAGGACAGGGTAGGTCAGGATTCTTTTACTTGGATGGAACGAGTGTACGGTACACAAATGAGGGGGGGCAGCTGCCTTCAACAGTACGGTAGCGTTGAAACAAAGGAGGGAAGGCTACTCGCCTTTCCCAATGTCTTTCACCATCGCGTCTCGCCTTTCGAGCTACAGGACAAGACGAAGCCAGGTCATCGTCGATTCATTGCGCTGTGGCTAGTCGATCCTCACACTCGGATCATCAACACGGGCAACGTACCGCCTCAGCAGCGAGATTGGTGGCTGGAGAGCGCCTTTGGAAACTTGGAGGCTGAGAAGATTTTTCATCCTGGTCTTCAAGCTGCTCTTGAGCATGGTACACCTTTGCCTCAGGAGTTGATGGATATGGTTCGGAGCGAGGCTACCTCGAGCATGCCTATGTCTTTGGCCGAGGCTAAAGAGCATAGATTGAAGTTAATGGAGGAGCGAACCAAATTTCAATCGAAAGCAGAGCAGAACTGGGCTAGTGTTGAGTATAGCTTTTGCGAACACTAGACTTGATGAATTAGGGTGCGGCGTGGAAGAGTGGTTTCTAGAGACGAGTATTTTTCCTTACGTGTTGTTTATAAAAGATGATATTGATTCCATTTTGCGAAATGACAAATCCTAAAAGCTGCTTTCCATACAAGAAACTAAATAGTCACCTGCTCATTAAAACTGGCAACGATCCTTTTCGTCCTTCGATTGAAGTGCGCATGAGTCGCCCACTGCCCCAATCCTGCAAAAGGCCCACCGGCACTCATACCAAAGACATGTTTCTGGTGCGAAGCATCGATTTGTTTCGTGACCTTCTTCTTCAGCTTCTTATTGCTGTTCATATAAGTCCCCGAAAGAACCTGCATAATGACCCGAGCTAGCCACCAGCAGTTGTGCCACTGAATCTGATACTGAGGTTCCTCTTTGTGAACTGTCAGTATAAGTCTGGCGACATCGCTCAGGCGTGCCTTGTTCAAGTCCAAGTCAGCCTCAGCAAGAATCTTGTCGCCGCAAACAAGCTTCTCTCGAGACGGTGCGATGGTCACAATCAATTGTGCCTGGTCTGTCATGGCCTTGGCAGCATCGGCCCCTTCTGGTAAATCGCCCGTGCGTTCCACGCGCATCCAAGATAGTCTTCCGTCGTACGTCTTGACGCAGAGCAGTAGATACTCGTGTTCAATAATGCTGTACTCTTGAAGCCAGACGACTCTTGTAACATAGCCGGGGGTTGACTGGCTGATGATGTGCTCGATTAGAGGACGGTTGTTGTTGCGGCCGATTCTAGCGCCCTCGCTTTCTAGCTGAGCTTGTAGAGAAGAACCATGTACAGAACCGGGTAGTGGTGGACCTCTTGAATGTGACATTGTAGGGATAGTAATGAGAGGTCGATAAGAAGAAGTTTGGGTAGTTTGAGAATGGTAAAGGTGGATTTTCTTCTACTTGGAAGTGTAATGAGAATTCTTTTCAAATGGGAAGCTGATGGTTTTATGCTGTAAAATTTGTTGATGTACAAATAAAGTCACAAGCTAGACTCTGACCGTGTGATTACACCCCTTCAGCTTACAGCCCCCACATGCTTAATAAATATAGCCTGGGACGTCCGTCGGATTTCAATCTGACAGCCTTGAAAAGTCAGCAAGTCTGTCACACAACGCCTGCGATTCGCTCCTGACGCTCGCATTCCACCTTCGCACTCGTTCAATTGTTTCAGCCACATCATCCTTCCAGAACTGCGCCCCACACAGCCGAGGAACACTCCAAGGCTTCAGCATGACTCCAAGTAAATGTCTACGAAGCCTAAATTTACCTGTATTGACAAAGGCCTGTAGTTGAGGATTCAACGAAAAAGCTATAGCTATTGATAATATGGCTATGAAACTGTTGAATTACGGCATCAAGCTGACTGTAATACTGCTCAACTCATTTGTTTAATATATAAAATATTTACATTAAGCTGTATTGCGCACCAATCAGGCAGAACACCACGATGTACATTATGCCAGAAACTGACACGATAACCCACCCAAATGGCCCAACGTAAGCCACCAGACTCAGTGATATAAAGAAAAAACCAGTCACAATCAACAAATGCAAAGCTACAGAAACCACAAGTCCAGCAGGCGTCCATTTCTTAATTGTCGCCTCGTCAAGGTCCCCTTTCTTCTTCTGTCGCATCAAAGCGAGCACGCTGCCGCTGTACCCAGCCAAAGCGATAGACATGGCAAATGAAAGCCACGAAACAGCCAGAAACAGTCGGACTGTTTTGAGACTAAAGATTGGCGACTCCCATATGTCGGCGGGGTCGGTCATTTCGCCCAATATAACTGCAAAAGTTGAGGCGCCGAAGACGGAGATGGCGATCATAGTGACCACAAAAAAACGGAAGAACTCGAGATCATCGCTATCTTTTTTGTTGGTTGTTTCCATTTGTTGGATAATTCTGCAGAGAATCTCCCGTGACAGATCCTCAGTAGGCTTCGGGTGCGAAAATGAGGAAGCTTCATTTTCGATAGCGGGTTGGTTATTTGCAGACATTGTGTGTTGTGATTGTGATACGGGAATAATTTAGACAGATCTTGACTGATGTCTTTCTATGTTAATATCGTTTCGTTCAAATCCACTCAGCCTTACAAATGCTACGGAAGTCCGAATTTCCATAAGCTGCCTTCCACCTCAATGGGTGGTCAGCACAGCCTTATCCAGCCACCCTGGTGACGAATATTCCCGTATTTGAAGAGCCCATGTCCAAAAGGCTATGCTTTGATCCAGAGCCTGACTTTCGCTTTTGCTGTTGCCTTAGACCCCGCACGAAAGCTGCTTACATATTCTTGGAGCCCACCTGTTGAGTTGCCCACCAGCCAAATGGCGGATGGCGGAGTTGGGCGGTAGTAGCTGAACTATACGGAAGTTCTCATCCTTTATGGTACTAACCCTAGTGAGGTTCAACCCGCAATCGTCTTTTTTAGTCAGCCTGTTACAACCTCTTTGTAGGTCGAATGTTAAGCAAGCAGGTACCGTCTTTGCATAATCCAACCAATCCGAAGCATAGATAGCTCACGGTTGTAAGACATGATGACTTAGGATTGGGCAAAGCCAGGGCTGTTATGGATACCGCCGGATATAGCGCAGAAGTCCCTGCATCCTTAGCTCAGCGGCTTCGTTTAATCTGGTTCTCGTTCTGCTTCCCAACTGAAGCTTAGCGTACCACACAGGCGAAGAGCTAGGCAGAGTCACCCATAAAGAGAGGATCAATACTAACTTCGGTTACAATTCTCCCAAACTCACTTATCAGGGAGATCAACCCCCAGTCACCTTCCTCTCCTAGTCTTCTGATCATACCGTTTAGATCTTGGGTACACATGTGAAGACAAGCCGGAACATATCCCAGCTTCATGCAATCCAACGCCAAGTACTGGAACCATTGCTACTAGTCCCAACAAAACGAATGGCATTCTGTGAGCTGGTGGAACAGTCCTCACCTCCCAGCCACCCAAGTTCATCATCGACCTGAACCAGTCTAGAGCATCAGAAAATCTTAGATTGTTTCCATTTTCTTATCGCGCTTTTTTTTTTTCGTGACTAACCATGTCTAGCTGAAGCTCTGTCCTTGTTTAATCGTTGTAAAGAACGTTTAGCCTCAGAATGAGACGTATTTGCTCTCATTTCGTTTCGTAGAGGAGGCTTGATATGTCGCCCATTCCTATCAATAACATGGAACGGTTTCCTGCTCAGTTTCATGTCCTTATTAAGTCGTTCTAGAGCTTCCGCTTGCTCTTTCATGCTTATCATAAAGCGCGTGCCTATGATAAGGTTGTTAGACAGATAGTTACTCGGATGTTTACTACCAAATTGTATGTGTCTTTTATAAGAAGGTAAGAGTAAGTCAACTGAGTAAGATAAATATAGCTTCCAGTAATATATTTGATTATTTATGCTCTTGCATGATGTTAGTGTACTAGAAGTGGGGGTAGTAATAAATCGTAAATCAAAAAACCTGCCCATGTATGTGGATAAGCCTTATCGGGCGAATAAGAAGTCATCATGCTATCGTAACCCATGTTAGGCATTCTCCATTTATTCGCAAGTGAGCCTTACTGACGTGTCAAGGCATATTCTAGTCATACGATACGATATATGCGCTCTTGACGCGGGAAAATATCAGAGGTCCAAACCTTAACTATTCTGCTACCTGAATCTGCAATCCTCTCATCAAGTTTTGTTACTTACACAGAATTCAATAAGCCTACAACGGTTTTCTAAAAACAATGGCGGATATTCTTGGAGTCACAGCAAGTATTGCAGGTATTATCAGTCTATCTGATACTGTGTATCAACATATTTTCAGGTACACCCGGGCCGTTGCGGGCGCTAAAGACGACGTGAAACAACTTGGACAAGAACTCAACGCGCTGTCTGGAGTACTGCGCAGTTTATACGCCCTTGCAGCAGTCTTAGAGGAGGAGGAGGACCAACTATATGATCCTGCGATGAAAATACAGCATCTGATCAAATGCCAAGAAACCATTGAAAAGATCAGAAAACGTGTCAAGAAAGCTACCGATGATTTTGACAAACCGGCGAGGTGGCGGGGGCTTTCTCGACAATTGAAATGGCCTTTCTCAAAGGATGAGACCAGGGACCTAGTCTCGGAAATTGCACAGTACAAAGGCACGATCTCTCTTGCTGCATCAGCGGATACTCTGCGCCAACTTCAAGCTTCTCTTTCCCTCCAGTCCAAGTATCACCAAGAGACGAAGAAGTTACAAACTGATATAAGAAACAAGATCGAGATCACAGCTGCTATTTCCCTCAACACAAAAAAGCAGAGCATCTTGGACTTTTTCATGGGGCCTGATCTGAATCCCGAGCCTATCCTAAAGCAGAACATTGGTCTACATCAACCAACAACTGGGAATTGGCTGCTAGAGTCAGAAGAGGTCAAAAACTGGTTCCATACCCCGGGATCACTTCTTTGGATGAACGGTATAGCGGGAGGGGGAAAGACCATTCTGGCTACCATTATCATCCGAGAAGCACTTTCACGGAACTTGCCAGATTGTGGAAGAGCCTTTTTCTTTTGTGACTATAAAAAAGAAGGTACGCTATCACCGGTCAATATCCTAGGAGCGATTGCAAGACAGTTGGCGATTCAAAAGGATGATTGTTTCGTCTGTCTTGAAAACTATCACGCGGACCTTCACCCAGAGCGAAACCTGAGCAGTAAGCCTGATGTCGACGAGTTGCGAGCCCGGATCACTCAAATGGCTTTATCTTTCTCTCAGGTTCTGATCGTCATTGATGGAATTGATGAGTGCCAGGAAGAGGTCCGCCAACTTCTTCTCGACTCACTGAGAGAGTTAGCTGATAGTTCCAGCAACATCGGTATAGCGCTATTCTCTCGTGACGAGATTGATATCAGGATGCGGCTAGAGAAATACTTTGAGAGCGTTAGCATTGAAGCTCATAGAGAGGACATAGCGATATACGTCCGCGCTGAGATGGAACGACGTCGCATTAGTGGCCAACTCATGATAAAGACCGAGAGCATCAAGCTCGAGATTAAGAAGGAGCTTATTACCCGAGCTCATGGCATGTAAGTAGAGGTTGTGCAGTGTTTTCTAGCCTTTTCACTCATGCAGTCCAGGTTCCGTTGGGTCTCTTGTCAATTGGACTATTTGTGCCAATTCGAGACAGATAAAGATCGTCAAGATGCCCTCAACAAACTACCACCCAATTTACAATCTAGCTACGAACGCATCTTGGAAAAGGTCAACAAACGTCCGCCGCAGATCAGAAAAATGGTTCAACTTTCTCTCCAATTCATTGCCTTTTTCCCCCATCGTCTGACCATCGACGAATTGTGCGACGCAGTATCTGTTTCAGAAACACTAGGGGAACATCTGGACTCCACTAATACAGTTCTTGAAACGAGTATTGCTCGGAGCTGCAGTAGTCTCATACGAAAATCAGCAGACAGAAAGTCTTTCGAATTAGCTCATTTCACTGTTTTGGAGTTTCTCCAAAGTCGACAAGTCTCAGAGCTTGCCTTTTTCATGCCAGTCCCATCCGAAAGTAGGTTCTTGATGGGATTACAATGTTTAAGGTTCTTACAGCTCGCCAACTTCAACAATCCAATTTCAGATCCTCTGGCACTACTTTCGAGGATTGAGGAAGCGATAGCTTGTTCGACGTTCTACGTTCATGCCGCGAACCACTGGACAACCCTCATTTCGGACCAGTTACATGAACCCCTGGCAGATAAAGCTGCCACGAGATTGTTCCAACGCCCTTGTAGACCATGTTTCCGTCTATGGATTGCGATGGTCGCAACGATGATCCGACGTGAAACTTCAGAACAAACGGAACTGAATAGCGTCAATCGTGAAAAGGAGGACTGGTTTATCATATACCTATCATTCGAAAACTCACTTGATCCTCTTTATGTTGCCTCTGCCTTCAACCTTGATGGGCTCTGTCCGACGCTTCTAGGTAAAGAATGGGACGTGAATAGCCTTTGCAATGGCCTCACAGCGTTGTCGGCTTCGGAGGTGTCTCTTTTTGGCTTATTTGGGCCTAACGTTGCGTCCCTAACACCGAGTTCAGCAATTTTCAGACTTGTGGTTCCGTCTCGAATACGACGTAATGCCACGGCAAAGTACCTTGTGGAAGCCGGCGCGACGCGTTCCGCCAGTACAGAGACCTATTTCACCAACATGATGCTCTTTGCCTGGCATCTTCAGGACTTCAGCACTATCATTGACTTTTTATCGAAAGGTGGGGTACCTACAGACACGGACTTGAAAAGCTTGGACAAATACTTCCATAAATGGCGCCGCACGTTTGTGGTTTCATCTCAATTGGAATCGGCCCTTTTGGAACTAAACAACCACTTACATGACATGGCACTACTCGAGACCTCGTGGGGATTCGAACTTGGAACTCTACTCTGGTCCACAGCTGTTTCTATGGGAATGTCATTTACCAACAACCCTGCCTTGACAGACACTAGGATCTCTCTTTCACTGGATGGGATCAAAACCCAGATGAAAGTGGCGGTGAAGAACGATGATGCCGAAGCACTTCGCAAATTTGTGAAAGATGGACGTGTCAGTATTCAGGATTGTTGGACTTCAGACAATACGAGTCCAACAACCCTGCTCCAAGACGCAGCATGGCAAAACGCAGGCAGATGCTTTGATCTTCTGCTAGGTCTGGGAAGTGATCCCTATGCCCTTAGCGAGAATGGCCAGAACGCCGTGTCACTAATGAATACCAAAGGGGATGGCAGTCTACTTGATACCGTTGTGCGGTATGGCATGGATGCGCTCAAACCGAATACCTATGGAGCAAATCTCTGGCATATGGTGGCAGTAAAACCCAGCAATCCACAGTTTTTCGACGCTCTCATTCGCACCAACCCTGAGGGAAGCTTGAAGGCGATGTTCTACATGACTGAATCCGGCATGACACCTCTGTGCATCGCTTTGAGGAGTTCAGATGCTAACAATGATTATGAATATGGTCAGCCTTTTCGGGTCAGGGAAGCTAAAGCCTTGAAATTCATCGAATACTGTAACGCTATTCCCCGATTTTGGGACGAACATGACTCGATCCTGAACATCGCCTTCGACTTTGGTTCGGTCAAAGTTATGGAAAAGCTGATAGATATCGGCGTCTGCCCCACCATTCCTGCCACATACAATCCATCTCCCTTGCATCACCTATCTCCCAAGGCATCGCCAACCTGGGTACACTTCCTCAAAAGCATGTTTCCAGGCGCCATAGTACAAAGATATCAGGATAGGCTACCATTGGAGATCTACCTGAGCACCGTGATCGAGAGAAAGATACCACTCAATCGGACGATAGCAACCATGCTCAGTTCTCACGAGATACTTTCCTCAAAAGACCAACATAGAATGATGCCGTGGCAATATATCTGCGAGTTTATCGGTTGTTGCATGAACCAAAACCAACTGGAGTATCATAAACAATTTGACTCTTTATGGGATTCACTTGTATCTCTGGGGGCTATGGAAGCCTTTGAACAGGATACCGGCCAGTGTGGTTTGGACGCTTGGATTCCGCAGATTTGTCACCTAGCGAAGTCCATGCATCGCCCGGTCAGTGACTTTATATCCGGCAGTACGCTGGACAGAGCTATCGAGTCGTCTTTGTACTGGAATCCTTCCGCTGTATACGTCACCAAATTTCTTCGGCAAGCATTGAATATATCAAGTCAAGATATTTTAAACACTCTCTTAATACATGGTGCGGACGTACACCAGCCTTTGGAAGGAGGCTTGACAACGATAGCTTGTGCTTGCGTCTTATGGCCAGTATTGCTAAAGTCTGTGGAAAGGGGTAAAGCTATCTATCTGGCTCTCTTTGAACACAGTCACAAGAGCAAGATTAATGACTTTTGCGGCCACATGAATCTCCTACATTATACTGCGGTTAAAGGAGCAGACGCGAATGAACAAGACGGGATTCGCTGGTTGGTAACTCAACTCATCAGTAGAGGGATTGACATTGAGGGGGTAGATGAAAATGCACCAGCTCATCTCCGCATTTCTCCATTATTACATCACGTGTCCGAGGGGTCATTTGCGGTAGCAGATATACTCCTTGAAATGGGCGCGAATGCAAGTATGAAAGTCAGCCACAGCTCGAAGACGGTTGTCCATGAGTGCGTACGTCTTGGAAATGTTCAGTTCCTGCGAAGGCTCGTGACATTGCATCGACAAAAGAAGCAGAATATTGATTGGGAAGCATATTCCGTCTATCCTATGAAGCTTCTGGGGCGCTTCCATAACATAGAAATGTCACCTCTCCACATGTCTTGCAGCAAGGGCAAAGATGGATGCTTCAAACTCCTCCTGAATGAAGTCACTGCTAGCATAGAGAAGAAAGCATCGAGGGGACTTACAGCATTACACTTCGCAGCAATGAGCGGAAATACGGCTATCATTGACGAACTTGTACGATTGGGGCATTCAGTCGTTGTATATACCGACACCGGTGATACACCGTTACATTTTGCAGCCGACAATGGACACCTCTTTACTGTCAAGTCTCTGGTCGATTTAGATGCCTTTGATACTTTGAATACCAGCGACTCTACCGCCAAGGCTCTGGCTGCGAGAAATGGCTATATGGAGATCGTGGGTGTGTTAGAAGAAGCATTCGGATCAACATTCTATGATAACATGGCTGGAACGATCACAACTCGAAAGGCGAAAGCCTTCCTCACTAGCTTGAGAGCCTCGATTTACAGCGGAAATATCAAGGGGTGTCAGAGTTTGTACCGGGAGGGCTGCCCACTTGATATAGGTTTACCTCTGGAAGAAGGCTATACTCCCCTGTTGTTGACCCTCAGTGAGAGAAAATTATATATCGCTACCTGGCTTCTTGATTGTGGAGTATCTGTTTTCAGAAGATCCTATTCCGCGTACCAACCTGGCTTTACTTCAGCAATAACAATCGCCTCTAGTCACGCGGACTTGGTACAGTTTCTTCCAACTCTACTTGACCATTACGTCAAACAAACCCCGGACTGGATCACGGATTGTTGGATCGCCATATGGGAAGCAATAATAAACGTGAATCGTCCGGGCCTCGAAGTCATCCTGTCATTTATGAAAGTCCACCTGGATAAGTCGATGTAGGTTACTATTGATTATTCATGAATTGCCTTTTGTGCTAATACCATAGCTTAGGTGTCCCTTAGACAGAGATACAGTCATCACTGGAGTAATCAACAACATTGATGGTGTTTTGCATCATGCAGTTAGGGGAAACGACATGGAAATTGTCAAGCTTCTCCTTCAGCATGGTGCGGATATCGATCGTCTCGATTCGAATGGCAGGTCTGTACTACTAGAAGCAAATACATCTGACATGGTAGCTCTCCTCTTGAGCTTTGGTATATCGCTAGGTCTGCTAGTCTCTGAGACTGCATACGATCTCGTGGATCTATGGCTCAACGCTTCCTCAAGGATTGTCGATCTTTTATTCACTACCATACTAAATGAAGGCTTACACCATGCTCTTCGAGTGTTGGAATGGTCATCCGATGCCACGTCGCCGATGCAGACTGTCATCAGTGGGCCGATCATCGGGATCGCTCTCCTTGGTTATGCTTCTGGAAAGAACATCCCACAGCAGAACTATATATCCTTGTTACTTGATCGCCAAGGGACTCAATATCTTCACAACTCAGGCTTCTTCCTTGAACATCGCCAGCCTTTCCCCTGGAATCTGATTGAGGCTACTGTCGTCGGGTACCTCACTTTCTTAAGAGAGAAGATTACTTCCGTTAACAAACTACTTGGTTCTGAGTCTTCAAAGCGCTGGTTGAATCTACACCCTACAAAAGGTTGGAGTCCTCTTTGCCGAGCTGCTTCTTTGAACTATACACATGCAATGGAGAATTGCTTGTTTCTTGGAGCTGATATTAACTTTGAGGGGAGCTCTCTCGGTTCAGCGCTGATGGTAGCATGTGCTTGTGGCCAGCTTTCTGCTGTGAAGCTCCTCGTGCGTAGGGGGGCAAACCCAGTTTATTATGGAAAGCATGGCTGGATTAGCGTCATGGACCTGATAAGATCGGAAGTGGTAAGGAAATGGCTGCTCGTTGGTCGTTTCACTGACCAGATGCGCCTTCAGTGGCACAGTGATACACCGATACAGGGACGGCAGGCAGCGACAGGACAATGGCGAGGACCCGTCCGGGTGAGAGTCAAGTTGAATGGCTTTGACGAGATACAGGAAGGAGAGTCGACTTTTGGCTATGCAATACGTCTAGCTGCCTATCGAAGGTCGATGTATGGTAGAATTCCAGACTACATTGAAAGCATAGTCTAGGCGGTCAATGAAACAGTGTTGGGTTTGAGAACGGATGTCAATATCAGGATGTTTTTGCTGAACCTCGTCTAGGAGTGCTAGTAGACTGTGGACGCTTACATTTCTATGGTGACCGAAAATTGAAAAAGCTTACTTACTCCTGTTCCAAGACGGTATAGTTTAGTTCTGTGTGAAGAAATTAACTATATATATATATTAGGGTAAGTGGTTATACACTCCTCTGTTACCCTCCCTGAAAGTATTATCAAACGGTTCATCCAAAGGGATGAACGCATCTTAGTAATGTAGGGCGGTCGATCATGCTAACCAAGACCAGAGATCGGCGCTTACGGGTGAGCTACCCTTAAATTGCCGCCCTAGGAATGCCAACCCGTCTTCTGCGACTGGTGGCCTATAAATATGTATCATGCTTCGCTATCTCGTCGAAGTCTTCAACAACTTTATATAACAATTTTCGAAAACTCTGTACCTCTTACCGAAAGCACCAGTCCTTAAATGACAAACTTTTATCATAAGCGATAAGACTCGGGTCATTGACGTTGTCGCCGTCGCCAATGCTGTCGTAAGTCACTGTTGATCCTCTCTTTTCAGCTTCCCAAAACTGTCTGACGACTTACCAGGTTCCTCTTTCCCAAGACTGGACCAATTTATAGAAAGACATTGGTAGCGACATGCGTTGGAACGAAGATGTGGAAGAGATGGGGAAAGATCGAGGCTTGGATGGAGATGTCCAGCTTTTCTTTGGCATGTGCTCCTATACGAGCGAGGCCCTGTTGTTGATACGGGTCGGCAGCAGCCAGTTCATCCTTTGAAATGCTCTCGACGATTCTATGTACCCTATACATGGGAACTTGACTTTTGAATAGATTGTAGCAGGTCTCGATGAGGGGGGGCCTCAATGCATTTGAACTTCAAGAAACCTCAGAGGAGGGTCTTTTGGAGAACATGGGTCAAAAAATGACCTGCTCTATATGTTCAATATAGTCATACCTGTATTCTACTACCGTATCAGCTTATGAAATTGAGTAAGCCTCGTGGGTCCAGAATTTCTTGATAAGACTTCGTAACTGGGCTAAATAGAAATTAAGATCTAACAGTAGCTAACCTGTGCATCTAAGCGGATAGCGCTCTCCGTTGGGATCCACAAGGCTTGCTCAATCTCATGAATTAATAAGGTACCTATGTCAGCCTCATGTACCAGTCTGACCATGCCATTTTAAGCTTGGACTTTAACATGTGACATCATCAGCCCGAGCCGCGTACATAACTGTACCTCGATCATCTCTACTTCAATCACATCCTCTACTTCCATAATTCATTCATCAAATTCTACTCCTCGACCCTCACACAGCGTATACATACGCCTTCCCTCCAAGATGAGTCAGTATACGACAATTTCCGACGGCGTAGTAGTGACCGATAACGGGGTATACTACAACCCTCCTCTTCTTACAAACCAATGTCGCTAACCAGGAAAATAAAGATCCCTCCTCCGATGAACTGGACCAATTCTTACGAAGACATGGGAGGGGACATGATTTGGGCCCCAGGTGGCCAGATCCAAGATGAGGTACGGAGTCGTGGCATTGATGGGGATATCAGGCCGCACTATGGAATGGCACCTTACACGGGAGAGGTACTCTACCTTTTCGAGGTTAGCAGTGGAAAGTTCTTCTTCTACAACGCTATTGATGGATCCATGCTGCAGGTCAATGATCCGAGTGATTTGAAGAGCATCGTGGATATCCTTGATGATGAGAACAAGGGTTTACCAGCCCTTAATATTGAGGAAGTTTAGCTACGAGATTGAAAGAATTTTAGGATATTTCCGATATGAATCATACAACTATTCCAGCGACTGCCATGCATCGTCATTCACGAAGGAGCGGGGGAATTAGCTTCGATAACTAAGTTTCTATGTATCTGTCCCAACCTCTTCTTCTCTTATCAGATTATGCAGGAAGATGTCATATGCTGAGTAGCAGTTGACCGGTGCTAGTCTCGATTAGTCTAAAGTTTGACGATGATGTCAAGCCACGGCACGGCACGTTCCCAACGACGGGCTGATATCAATCCTGCCCATGCTGGAGCTTTGACCTCTTCCTTCAGCTGAGATCGCGTTTCAGGAAGGGATCTGCTAGTATTCCTTGGTTGTCAATCATCAAAGCGGCCTATCAGAGCGGGGTTCTGAGACAGAGCACCCCAAATAGGAAATAGTATAGGGTATCGAACGGCATGTTGACAGCTGAATCAGTACGCACAGGCAACTCACCGGCGTTGCCATCTCCTGCGATGATGAGGATGCTATTACAGGTGTCAAATGGCGCAGAATGATACGGAAATCTTCGTGCTATAGATGTATTAGCTTAGGTTGAGTCCTCTCCAATAAAACTGCAGGTTCGGCTGATGACATGAGAATCGCGATAAACTTTTTGGTTCAGTCCATTGATGTTATCATCCCGCCAACCAGAAAATACAGCCAAGTGTCCTTTCGAAAGAAGTGACACAAATAGCAGTAAACATAAACACTGATAGCAAGCAGCGATTCCTAATAGATCTGGAAATCATTCAAGGTATGCTTGCCACTTTTCCAATCCTGAATAGCCTCTCCTGTCATCAACTCATATACATAACATTCACCGACAAGCCGGTACTGATCTCCAGGTGGTCGTAGAACGAAAGGCGTAGCTCCTCCGAACAAGACGCAGATAATGTCATCTTTCTCCAGGATCTTCGGTCCGAGTCCAATGTATGCCAGGTCTTTCGAGAAGAATAATCGCCGTTCGTGTGCAGCGTCAAGATGTAACGAGAATAGGTTTTCGTCGTTGGCTCTCTCTGTCTCGGCTGATATGATGTCCCTGATGTACGCACGCTCCGCATTAAAGGCATCTTTGAGCGCTGGATTTGTGGAACTCTCATTGCAGACGTCCAAAAGGTAGCGCCAGAAGTAAATTAAAGGCAGATCGCCAATTCGCTGGCTATCGCTGAGACTCCAATCAGCCGTCAGTGTGACCATAAAGGCGCGAGCTATCGCCTCGATGGTCTGGTATCTACTGCTAAGCCGTTCGCAGGCTTTTTTCCAGGCCTTCCAGACTGTAAGGTTGAATGAAGAGACCTCGTCTTGTTTCATGATGTCGCTTATTTCGTCAATATTATCGATTCGAAGCCCTTGTAGACCAAGAACATGATCGGGCAAGTAATTATCAATGACAACTTGATGACCTCCGGCAGCATCATTGGAAATTTCCATTAAGGAATGTCCGTTCTTACTATACGGGTCCCAAGAGAAATATGATATCCTAAACCATTCGGCGTTGGCACTGAAATCAATTACCCAAGATGGCAGGCTATTCCAATCAGGGGTATAGCGAATGAGTGTGAAAATTCGCAGGCTTTTAGTCGTAGATATGATATGCCGAGTAACATCACGAAAGATTGTTCCGACTGGCTTCTGGTAGTCTGCCCGTAAAGCTGGGGGCAGGCTCCCTTTGTCCCCAAATTCGTTCGTCAGGGCAAGAAGCGAGTACACTCTATCTCTTGGTTCCGACGCTTTTGACTGGATCGATTTATTCAGCAAGGTCATCAGGTCCCAGGGTAATCCGAACGTCAAGAGTTCATTGAAGAACTTGATAGACCGAAGAGCTGGAACGTTTGCTGGGGTGCGGCTCAGCGGGGTGAACTCATAAGAGATATCCAATACCCACAGCGTCGCCGAGACAAAGCTCCGCCATGACAGCTCCTCGGTCCCACACAATATGCGGGGTAGGTGTCTCGAGAGAGCGGTTTCTTGAATGACCCAGGATCTTATGAACCATGGTCGGCACAGGATATTATTAAGGGCATCCCAAGCGGTATCGTGAGCTGGGGGTAGCTTCAGACTTTCGTACTCGGCCCTCGTGTATCTACTGCGCTTCCGTATTCCGTCGGGGTTCATGTCTTCAGCATAAAAGATTGAAAGACGCTCAACAAGAGTAGGAACTGTTTCAATCTCTTCAACGTGGCTTCCTAACCAGATAATAGTTCCTTTACATGATGCATATATGTCTTTCATCATTCCGACTTGAACAGCACGCTCCAAGTCGTCTTCTTGATTAATACAAATCTGGTCAATCCATATCCATTCGGTATCACGGTTGATAGTCCCTAAACAGCCGATGGCTTCTTTAAGGTGCGGTGTAACCATCATAATATTACCGTTACACTGGATTGAGCTTGACCTTTCGAATTCGCCCCAACAATAACTGAGAGCGTTGTAGCAAGGTGAATCGCCGAGTTCGAAGGAGACCAGCTCATGGCTTTTATGTTCTGGTGTAATGGGAGAAAGGCGAAGGAGGCGAAACCAACTATTAGATAAAGGATGGAAAGCAGACATTCTTGGCGTAAATACTGATAAAGGGCAAAAGTATAGATTTTTGCTGGACCTAGATGAGACTGCTGTACTCGATGTCGAGATATGTTAAACGATTGAGGCAAATATTAACTGAGATGCTGTGCGTGAAGGTTCCACGGTAATCCTAGGCTGAATTTCAACTGCTTACTCAGCTTCTGTTAAGCTAAATACGGCAGGTATGATAAAAGGATGGGTGCAACAAGTGCAGATCACATGTTGACAGTCTGCGTTACAATCTGACATGGTTAGAGGCATGCTAGGGTCGCCTATGAAATAAAAGTGGAAAAGAGGCTTGAACAGCCTGAATGCCGAGGGCTGTCTCTAGCCTTGAGTCCACCTGTAATGCAAAGATGAGATATCCAGGTTGTGATTTTGAGTGGCGTTTGAATGGATACATACATCTCCTCATTAATATATAGCTATCATTTTACAGGTCTCATAACCAAGCCGCGTTTCAAAGAGGTATTATTGAATGCGGTCTTTAGATGCCTAAACGCTAGACGTGTAAGCTGCTGTAGGCTGACCAGGTCTTGGCACTTGATCAAGGCAGACAACAACGAATCAGTCTTTTGCTTTTCTCAACTTGGCGCTTACCATTTCAACCATTGTGAGTCTGCCTGCCATAAAGCCTTGACATCCTTTTCGATGATGGAAGTTGATGGGAGGCCTCATCTTTCTGAAACGGGTAAATGAAAGGCAGTGGCTGCATCATATGGCTTGTTATTGGATGCCAAGGTCGAGCGAATCGCCTATGAGCTTAATCTTGAGCCTGACAATCGTTTTGCACAGCCCCACGTATTTGCAGATGATCTGACCAGTGCTGTGGCCACATGGAAGCAAGCCTATATACAAAGCAACAAGGCTCTCGTTGACCAAGCGCAACTGTGCCATTTTCTATTTTTCAATCTACACTCCGGAGCCGAGCAAAATTCACAACAAGAAACAGTAACCAGCCGATCAAAAAATGGCCCGGGACGCGTCCGGTAGCATCGATGACAGCCAAGAGGCATCGAGTGACAGTGAGGCCGGTGTGCATTTCCCACCGGACAATTACACAGTCGGCTGGATATGTGCCCTGAAATGCGAGCTGAAAGCAGCACGCGCGATGCTGGATGAAGAACACCCAGCACTAATGGTTCAGTCAGAGCAGGACGGAAATAACTATCTTTTGGGACGTATTGGGCAGCACAATGTTGCAATTACCTCACTCCCTCAAGCTGGCACCAATCGTGCAGCCACTGCGGCCAAATCAATGCAAAACACCTTTCCAAATATCAGGTTCTGCCTAATGGTTGGCGTGGGAGGTGGTGTACCTGGCAAGGACTCTTCCTGGAACGATGTTCGGCTTGGCGACATTGTTGTGTCGGAGCCGACCGAGCAAGGTGGGGGAGTTATTCAATACGACATGGGCAGGCGGAAAGTTGATGGGTTTCATCGTTTGGGAACTCTCAACAAGCCGCCGGGTCTATTGCTATCAGCAATGAACACCCTGCACACGACTAAGAACCTGAGCAGAGCTATCTCAGATCTAGTCAATGACAAGTTTATCGATGAAGAGGATCCGGACGAAGAATGGACATATCCCAAGAGAGCAAGGGATGTTCTCTTCAACACCGATTATTATCAAACCACCAAGAGCAACGACCTTTTGGTCGCATGTGGTGCTGCATTATTACTCCCCGCCACTTACTTGCAGGTATGGCGTGGGGATACCGAGAACACACCGTGGGGTCTATCAATTCTTCTTTGGACCTGTTGTACCATGTCTTGTGCATGGATTGTCGGCATATGGTATCTCAGATCCAAGCCAGCACGTCGATCTTCCCGACCAACGAACATGCCAAAGATCCACTATGGTAACATCGGTTCTGGGAATTCCGTGGTCAAGAACGGCGTGGAGCGGGATGAACTCGCCAAGAGAGACAATGTTATATGTTTCGAAATGGAGGCCGCTGGTATCATGGACGATTTCCCATGCTTGGTTATACGCGGTATCAGCGATTATGCCGACTCATACAAGAGGTGGGACTGGCAACCGTATGCTTCTGCTGTGGCTGCAGCATACGGCAAGAAGCTACTTCTCACTATATCACCTATTGGAGTGAAGGAAATGAAATCCATGAGGCAGATAACGGAGGGTCAGTCAAACAATGTACATGGTTATTTAGAATATCAAGACTAACTTGTTCTCACTATCCTAGGAGTTCAAAGAATAGAAAAGCAAACCCAAGAGCTTGTTCGTAATCAGCAACTTCAAGAAGAAGAGAGATACTTAAACTGGCTGACCCCAATCGACCACGGCAGTAAGCATCGTGATGTTCTTCGCCAGAGACAAGCGGAAACGGGTCACTGGGTTCTTGAATCAGAGGAATTCCATGAGTGGCTATGTGCCACTAAGCCCGAAACCTTACTCTGTCCGGGGATACCTGGAGCGGGGAAAACATTCATAGCTGCAACCATCATCGATCACCTCCAGCAACAATTTCGAGACGATCCAGACATTGCTGTCATTTTTATCTACTTCGATTTTAATCGACAGTACGAGCAGACGGCTGACAACCTGATTGCAAGCTTGGTAAAGCAGTTAACTCGCCTACGACCTGGAGCCCTGTCACGTCTCTATCAAGATCACCAGAGAAACCAGACAAAACCCTCGTGGGAGGAAATTCTTAAGACTCTCCATACCGTGACTGCTTCGTACACAAAGGTATTTCTTGTCATCGATGCTGTCGATGAGTGCCAGAACAATGGTACGCGTAAACTGTTTCTCCAAGCCATATTTGATCTTCAAGCCCAGACAAGCACAAGCATTCTGGGAACCTCTAGGCATGATACAGAGATCCAGCAAAGGTTTCAAAACAGTACTGTATTAGAGATACATGCCGGAAATCACGATATCGAGCGATACATAGATGGCAACATGCACAAGTTGCCACAATTTGTGGAAAACAATCATGAGCTTTCCAGCAAGATCAAGACAGAGATTATTAATCGGGTAAACGGGATGTAAGTGTATTCATCCCCTGCAACCATATAGTAAGGTTAACAGCTGCAGGTTTCTACTTGCGGCACTTTATATGGACTTCCTAATTGGACAAATCTCAGAGAATGACATCATGGAGGTATTTTCTTTGTTACCAACTGGACGGCAAGCGTATGATGAAGCGTATGAGCGATGCATGGGGCGAATCGAGCGTCAGAATGGCAAGCGCAAAGACCTATTTAAAAGGCTTCTATCCTGGGTCACTTGTGCCGTGAGGCCAATGAAAGAGTCTGAACTCGAACATGCACTCGCAGTCAAGATCGGACAGTCCGGTCTTGATAAAGGTGATATTCCGCAGGAGATGGTGGAGGTTTGTGCTGGATTGGTCAGAATTGATCCTGAGAGCCGAGAGATTCGCCTGGTCCATTTTACCACCAAAGAATACTTTCAGAGAACACAGGAACGCTGGTTCCCAGACACACAGTACGTTATTACCATGACATGCATCACTTATTTGGCCTTTGATATCTTTCAGAGCGGAATATGTGAGAGAGTGCAAGAGATGGAAGCACGCATTCGATGCAACCCCTTCTACATCTATGTGGCACAGTACTGGGGCCGACACGCACGTCATGCATCCCAGATACAGGAAGAGGTGACAGTTGACTTTCTCACGAACTTGGCAAAAGCGGAGGCTTGCGCCCAGGCTATGGAATACAGCCTGTCGCCGCAGGAGTCTCGAAGTATGACCGGGCTGCATCTTGTAGCCGGCTTTGGATTAAATGATATCCTTGAGCTCCTGCTACGGGCTGGGTGCGACCCTACGATTAAAAACGGCATGGGTTCCACGCCGCTATCAATTGCTGCAAAAATGGGATGGGCTGACACCGTCAGGCGGTTTCTCATTATAAAGAACGTGGACATAAATGCAATCGACGTGTTTGGAGTTACCGCGTTGATTCATGCCGCAAAGCTTGGGCACCGTTCTGTCGTGAAGGAGCTTCTTCAACATTCGGCTATTAAGATCAATATTCGAGGCCCACATACAGGGTCGGCTTTATCGGTTGCCGCGGAGAAGGGCCACACACAGGTCGTGAACCTGTTGCTGAAGAAGAAAGAAATAAACGTCAATGATGAGGATGCAGATGGAAACACAGCATTGGACAAAGCGGCAAAAGCCGGGAAAGACGAAGTGGTGGAACAACTTCTCACAGCAGCGGACATCGATACAGACCACGCTGGCCGTGACGGGAGTACCGCTTTGATGCTCGCATCCATGCAAGTAAATGTGGCGATAATGAAACGTCTGTTGGAACATGGAGCAGACTGGGGAAAGCAAGGTCTCCGTGGCAGAACCGCTCTCCATCTCGCCGTCGATATAGGTTGCCTGGAGGGCGTCAAGCTGTTGGCAAGTAAGAAGTACAGAGTTAATCTGGATACTCAGAACAACTCCGGCTATACAGCACTACATGTTGCATCACAGGCAATAGACTGGCTTGGAGGGCCGCAGGAGGAGATCGCCGCGATACTCCTTGCCAATGGTGCCGATGCCGGTGCGAAGACACTTTCGGGGATGACCGTCAAGGATCTCACGGTGACAGATCTCCAGGAGTCGTTGACTAAATTGCAGAGAATTCAACAGGTGGATCCTAGATGTGAGGTAGATACTGTCAAGCTGCCGAAGCTTCACGCGCGGATCGTGAGTGTTCAAAGAGAAACATGGAACGTTCTTCTTAAACCACGGAGGCTTTCGAATTATACCATATTATTTTTCCCATCGGATACGCCTCTGCCCTCCTCGTAAGTAAAGCCTTGCTATATCAACTTACTCTTATAAGTACTGACTGTACAATTAGTGACATCTTTATGATTACGGAAACCAAGATCGCCAAGCACCTCGACACAGTTGAAAACTCAATTGTTCGACTGCGCGATATATTATATGATGTTTTATCGAAATGCCTCAAGTTTTATCTCAAGGATCTCGCAGACATCTCGGCAACTCATACAGGGACAGCCCTTCTGGAGTTTTATGTTAAAAAGTGGTTTTTGTTTGGTGTTTCTACTTATTCCCTCATACATTGGTACCGCCCCCTTGATCTTTGGGTACAAACGCAGCAACAAAGGAATGGAAATATTGCGAAGACTCACAGGCTATGCTTTAAACATTGGAGAAATGACTTTTTCCTTTTGGTGAGGGAGCGCCTTCTTGAAGCATGGCAGGAATTGCGACAGAATGGTAAGGCCCTCGATTTTATCAAGCAGGAGAGAATTAACAGTCGCGCATTGCCACAATATGCCCAGGACATGGCTCCTTCAAGTATTTATAAATTGTAAAAGTCTATCATGCAATTTGTTTATTTACAGAGTCAAGACCCAGTTCAAAAACCTCAAGCGAGCGCCGGTAGTAAATGCGCTGATCTGGCAGCTTCCGAGAAGTTTAACTTATTTAACACGTTTCTCTGTTTGTGCATTCAGAACAACATTACTTTAAGTAGCTCAACAACTATGAGGACATGATCAAATGCCGAAACCTTCAGGATGCAGATCATATCGGCCCGAGCACCATGAGACCGGGGCGGGTACACCCGGTTGGAGGTGTAGGGTAACGCATTTTTGAAGCTCGCGTCTGGGTCCATCAGCCCCTTGCAATTCATCGGTATACTGAAAATAAATAGAGTTTTCAAGAATGAGGCTGTGCACAGTGAAGCGTTACGAGTGCGATTGATGGCCTAGGGTAATATAGTGTTCAGTGTTGTCTTGATTTCAATGTGTTTGCAAAAAACCATAAGAACCTCTTTGGATACCCCAGTGGAAGCCGTTATTTTGTTCCGACGATTGAGACCACGCCCGGAAATTGGAAATCGCGTATTTCGTTAGTCTGTCGTGTTTGTACCCTGCAAGATCGTTAAACACTTTCAGCTGAGAGTGTCATCGCGATAAGGCAAAGATCAGCAATCGTCATTCCCACGTGCAAGCTGCCTCAGTGTATTCAACAACAGATGACCAATATCGGGAATACCATCTCGCAAAGTACAAGTTTAGCCGTCGGACTTTATTCCAGGTGCTAACTAATATCAGCAATCAGTATCCATCACCACCGCTCAATTGATATTTCTTCCTTTCTTCTTCCGGACATTCGTCTAAGCCCGTCGGGACTTCTCCTATTGAGGTGACGCTCAATGAGCCAAGACGAATCTAATTGGCCGACCCAACCGTTCTCAGCGACGGAAACCAGATCTCCCGCTTCCATCAAACGAGAAAAAGGGGATCGTGGAACGAGCACCGTTATCAGACCCACCTGACCTCGAACCCTGGCTTAGTTACCAGGAACAGCCGAACCAAACCGGGGGCTATAGGCCGGTACGATTCTCTTTCTCAGAACGGACACAGCTTGTACGGATAAGGCAAAGATATTTCCCGACGGAAATAATAACCCTCTCACCACATGTGGATGTTTTAGCGCTCAGGTGAAGTACAAGGATTTTATGCAACTTATTCTGGGTCGTGTTTACAAACAGCTTTCTTAAGCGCCGTGTTATTGCCAAGACTTTGTCAACTGCCTGATGAGTTGTGATAAGCATAGTTGCGTTGATAAAGCCAAGATGGATCATAGTTGTGTTGATAAGCCAAGATCTATATCAAACTGACTATAAAGTCTAAAGAATGGATAGACGACTTCGCCTAAAAACTCACCCGTGCTCTGAACCAGATGACAGCTGTAACCGTCATAGCTCCTGGATTCCTCTCAGGGCCTTCTCCACCATGGCACCATCACAGAGCAACGTGAACGGGAGCTATATCAGATAGCGTTAGTAATAAAACCACCCGCCCAGGGACCGTTCAAGTCGTATTGTCCCTGCTTGGCGTGGACCCGTCGGGTTAGTTAGTGTCAGGTACTCCTAGACGACTCCACAATACAGGGGAGTCGTATTATTTCCATCCATACAAACCGACGATTAAGATCAAGGGTGCTCTAAACATAGTAGATCGAACAAGGGTAGCAAAAATCCAATTGAGGCAGCCGCTCAGAAACATAAAACCCTTCTTTTCGTCCACTCTTTTTTTGTTGGTAGACAGGATCATTCCCTCCTTCTCTGTACTCGTTTCTTTGTTCGAGTAATTCCTTCGTTTATTTCTTTATTTGTTTCAATTCTAATATTCGTTCGTGATCGATCGCAGCGCGTACTTAATTACAATTAATTTTATTAATCCGACTCAACACCACTATCGTTATCTCAACAATAACCACACTATCGTTAACAACACCACACATTCGTTCAACAACACCAACAATCTCGATTAATCGCCATGGTTCAAATCAACACTGTGGCTCTAGGAGCCCTTTTACTTTCTCCCCTCACCTCCGCCGCTCTCACCAAGTGTCCCACCAAGGAAGCCACCTGGACCGCCCAATCCGGCGCCGACTACTCCATCTGCCGCAACACCGATTACAAGAACGGAGGAGGCTCTCTCAAGGTCGTCAAGGATGTCCGCAACACCAACGCCTGCGCCCAGATCTGCAACCAGGATCCTCGCTGTGTCAAGGCCGTCTACGACAAGAAGGGTCGCGTCTGCCATGTCAAGGATGAGGCTAACGCTGATCGCATGAACTGGGAGGCTGACAAGAACTTTGACGCTATTGTCCTCAAGAATGTTGATGAGGGCAAATTCATCTCTGTTTGCCCTACCGGCGGTCATCAGTACAAGTCTCGTAAGGGCAAGGGTAAGACTTTCGATGTGTGTCATCAGACAGACTTTGTTGGTGCTTCGGCCCGACAGATCAAGAATGTTGCTTCTCTGGCTGCCTGCGCCGATCAGTGCTCCAACATTGCGGCTTGCAAGAAGGCTGTCTACGACAACCAGGACAAGGTTTGCCACATCAAGGCTGCTGAGCCTGCCAATTCTCTCTTTTGGGTTCAGAGCAAGCGATACAGCGTCGTTAAGCTGCCCACCCCTGTCAAGCCTGCCACCCTCGGCCGATGGTCCGACATCATCCGCCTTCCTCTCATTCCTGTCGCTGCCTACGTCGTTCCCACATTCCCCCAGTCTCAAGAACTTCTTTTCTTCTCTTCTTGGGGCCCCGATGCTTTCGGTGGTGCCTCTGGTCGCACCCAGTTCGGTGCCATGAACCTTCCCACCGGAAACATTGCTCGTCGTGAGGTTGCTGATACTCACCACGACATGTTCTGCCCTGGTATGAGCCAGCTTGGCGATGGTCGTATTATCATCCAGGGTGGCTCTGACGCTGAGGCCGTCACCTTCTACAACCCCCGCGACAACTCTTTCACCCGTGGTCCCGATCTGCAGATGGCCCGTGGTTACCAATCATCCACCATCCTCTCCGACGGCCGTGTCTTCACTATCGGTGGTGCTTACTCTGGTCGTCGCGAGGGTAAGCCCGGTGAGGTCTTCGACCCCAAGACCAACAAGTGGACCCTCCTCACCGGCGCCGACGTGAAGCCCATGCTCACCAAGGATCACGAGGGTATCTGGCGTGAGGACAACCACGCCTGGCTGTTCGGCTGGAAGAAGGGCTCCGTCTTCCAAGCCGGTCCTTCCAAGACCCAGCACTGGTACAGCACCAAGCAGAAGGGCTCTGTCCGTCTGTCTGGTACCCGAGACAACATCGACGCGATGTGCGGTATCTTTGTCATGTACGATGCTGTTAACGGCAAGATTCTCTCCGCTGGTGGTGCTCCCGATTACACCAACGCCGACGCCAACAAGCACGCTCACATCACCACTCTCGGCGAGGCTTACAAGTCTGCCTCTGTCAAGCGTGTCGCTGATATGGCTTTCCCCCGTGGTTTCGGTAACGCTGTTGTCCTTCCTGACGGAACTGTCCTCGTTACTGGTGGCCAGCGCAAGTCCATGGTCTTCACCAACACCGACGGTATCCTGATCCCCGAGCTGTACAACCCTGCTACCAACAAGTGGACCCAGCTTGCTCCCCACGCTGTTCCCCGCAACTACCACTCCGTCTCCATCCTTCTCCCCGATGCCACCGTCTTCATCGGTGGTGGTGGTCTCTGCTACGTCAACAAGATCGGTGGCTCCACCGCTGGCTGCAACAAGGGCGCTGACCACGCCGACGGCGAGATCTTCCAGCCTCCTTACCTCTTCAAGAAGGACGGTTCTCTGGCTGACCGACCTCTCATCAATGGTCTTACCACCAAGGGTGTCAAGGCTGGTGCCACTCTCAAGTTCAAGGTTACCAACGCTACTGGCAAGATCACCATGTCTCTTGTCCGTATGGGTAGTGCTACCCACTCTGTCAACACTGATCAGCGACGTGTTCCTCTTACCAACTTCTCCAAGAAGGGTAACGATTATTCTGTTAAGCTGCCTAGCGACAACGGTATCCTTTTGCCTGGATTTTACTACCTCTTTGTTATGTCCAATGGAACCCCTAGCATGTCCAAGACTGTTCAGATCGTGCTATAATCTGACAGCTTAGTTGCGTACATAGACACCCAGACATAATACATTTACTATCAATTCTTAAATGCTGTTGACTTGCATCTGATGACTGTAGACCAATTATAACACTATTTTAATCAGCTGACCCTGTGCAAGTATCAGAGCATATTGATTGGTCGACTTACTTTATTTTTGTTCGAACCAATCATTCAACCTATAAAGATAGATTTACAATACGTCCCGGAAACAAAAGTGCAGTAACTGTTCTGCAGATGCAGCCAGAGGCTACTTCAACCAAAGGCTATAGCTATTTTCACTTGACTCTGGAAGTTCATTATAGCATCATTGCAGTATCTTTTATTCATGACTTTTATCGAAAGATCATTTATGAATAAAAAGTGTGCACCAATCAATGGCAGATGATGCCGGCCCGCCTCACTTTACAACCAACAGGCTACCCCTCAACTCTGATAGGGTGTCGTCCTCCACTTTGTACTACCGTCAGCATAACCCTTGGTCAGCTGAAAAGCAGGCTCTCGCGTGAATTGCCATTTACCGCCCAAAGCACATCTTGGCTGCGTAGTATTGAACGCCTTTTATGCTAATAAGACGCCCCGACACCTTGAAACAGAATGATCTTCCGCCCCTCCACACGAAATGAGGCCATCAGGACCAATTAGTTGCTCGGCCGCCCTCCTACATGGTCAAGAAATTGTATACCAGGTAAGAATGTGACAGCCTGCATTTCAGAGTTGACAGCGCTTGACTGGAAGCCTGAACAAGGTTACATATATCACATGCTACCTGTGAGAAAACCCCTCTTCTTCATGAAACTTAGTTCCTACAACAGCACTCCTCGCTTTCGTGGAGGATCTGTGTAACGCTACCATGAGCACCGCAATGAGTCTCCCCATACTGGCCTTTATGGTGATGCCTGTCGCTGCGGCAGACGATGCCGAGTTCGCCTTCAATCTGCTTTCAGATATCGCCCCGTAAGCTATTGTAACCCAAGCCCATGGTTTTACAAAGCTAAAAAATTCTCTGTTAGAATCCTCGCCTTGTTTGGAGATCAGTTTGCAAAGCAATTCACAAGCGAAAGCCTGACATGGGTAGACCACCTTATATTTGCGATGGTGCCACTGGGCATCATTACAGCAATCACTGGAGCCCTTCGCGTTCAAGGCATGCCTATAGCAAAAGCATTTATCGGTCGCGCCCGAGAGAATCGAGCACAAGCTGAGATAGAGCTTATGTCATCGACATCTGGAGAGGTTTGCGAAATCTTTAACGGTAACTCTATTGTCCGAGCTATGGGAAACCCTGAGATCGCGCAGTTTCTCATCTTCCCAAATCAGTATGGGCAGTGTGAGAATAATTGGAAGGAATTTGATCGGATGGTTGACCCCAACCCGCCGAAACACGATCCTGAGAAGGTATCGTGTGGAATCCACTCCTTACAGACAGCGCAAGAGCAAGGGCATCTCAGGTGTCAGGGTAAGTGGTATATCTTGTCTTTCAATTTAAACGGTTGGCTAAAAGGACCATGAAGAATACCTGGGTCGAAGCGCCGAGTTCATCCAAACTCGTATTCAGAACTTGAAGAGACAGCTTCGCAAGTTATATGCTAGTCCATCCTCCACCCCCAAAAAGCCACAGAGGACAGATAAAAACGAACCAAAGGACCTAGAAACAGCAGTAGAGGAGAAGACGGAAGAGTCCGAGGAAACGGCAAAGGATAAGTTTGAGAAGCCCCGGAGTTTGCCTCCCCGTGCAGATCGGGCATATCGAAGCCCGCCAAATATCCAACTCAACAATACATCTGATCACTTCGACAGCCGTTGGATCAAAAAGCATCATGAAATATTTCTAGCAGCCGTCACAGGAGTTCTTATACAGACTGGATTGATCGCTATTGCTGCGATTGTTGCTTACCGAGTCAGTCCTAACTCATCAGACATTTTTGAATCCAAGGTCTATGGATTTCCCTGCTACGCCGCTGGCTCCCTTTTACTGTCAATTGGTACTGGACTTTGCTCGTTTATCGTGGAGTGGAGCACTGACGAGTACTCTTGGAAAGCCCAGGTCAGTGGTGAGGCAATTTCTGAGGATAACGCACCACGACTTCTATGGTTACAAAATAAGCAGAGAGTCAACGACCAATCATTTAACGGCTATATCATTGCAGTAGGGCCCAAGAGGAGAATCGTGACTTCCAGCAGGAATGATAAGCCCGAAAGGCATCGGAAGAGGGATAAATCCAAACCCAAAGTGACCCGACGCAGCGATAATGAAGAAGTAAGTCCTAACACTGTAAGATGGCATCGATATCTGACCTTATGAATAGCTTCTTTGGGAGTGGCTTACCGTTGGAGCGGCCCTCTCGGCAGCCTTAGGCTTCACAGCACAGTTCATGGGGCTTAGAGGTCTTGCATTTCCTTGTTCTATCGCTCAACTCGGCGCTATCTTCGCAATGGCACTCATTAGGGCGGCAATTAGAAGACGACTTGGAAAACCCATAGAACACATCCGTGCTTTCCAATGGTACGAGATAGACTTCCTTGCCGCGCGGATAGTGTTCAGTAAGGGGCCTCGATCACGCTACTGGGTCTCACAGGGGGACGGTAAGGAAGTGGATCCTAAAGAGTGTTTTGAATGGAAAGTTATCACACCGGATCAGAGACTAGAGAACTCCCATCACTTTGTGCAGTTTGAAAAGAATCCAGGGACTCAGACGACAGACGAGCCAGCCGATAAGACGAGCAAGGAGCCTTCTGGACAATCTACGGATAAGAACTTTACATCCCCAACTAGTCAGCACCTTCTTCGTGTAAGGAGACGACTTGGAGATCTTTCAAGATGGAAAACGAGGTCTTCCCCCAGTGCTCTTGCTCTTGTCCAGTCGATCGAGCTCGTCATGAATGAATTCTTCCCTGCTTCCTCATCGCGTAAGTTAGAGTCTTTGAACTGGCTCCTACGAGCTGGCAACTCGGACATTACGGGGAGCCAAGATACTATTCAGTTCAGGATTGCACCAAAGAAGAAAGAAGGCAAGTTTGAGGTTGACCTTGGCCTCATAGACGCGGCAATGTCGCTTTGGATGGCCAGTGTCGATGCAAAAAAGCCCCAGAATACGAGCGAGGAGGAGAAAAAGAACAAGAGAGTCACAGATTGGCGGCGAGAGAGGACTGGAGATTCACTGATCTACGACTACTATCGAATCATTGGCAACAACCTCAAAGACGATGTGCTCAAGCGGGATATATCTTGGTGGGTAGATAATCTTACCGCTAAAATGAGTGAGCCACAACCCAGCGAAAAGAGCAGATCGTCAAAGGATGAGAAACGAAAAGAGGACGCGGAGATCGTCATTGGCTTCAATGGATTTGAAAGAGATAATGTGCAAGGTGGGAAATGGCCTTGAATATTCCAGAAATAAGGCTGACCAGTATCCAGACAATCATATCGACGGTGAGAAGAAAGAGCTAGGAGTACGCTCGGAGGACTCTCTCCCGGTTATTCTAGCCCAACATATGTTCACAAGTTTCATGTGGACAGTTGCTCAACATCTACCCGAGGGCTGCCTTCAACCGAAAGATGAAGATGCTCAGAAAGAGATTGAGATGAACCGTCATCAGGTCTTTGAATCCCATGACCTAGACCAGACGTGGCTCAAACTCAAACTTAACCACCAGCGCCTCGACGGCTTGATCAGGAAAATGGAGACATATGGAATGGGAGATAGGAAAAACATCCTTCTCTGCATGATACCGGCCCTGAGTTCCCACAAACTTCTGCCAAATCAGGTAGTTCTCAAGCTTGTTCCTCAGATGAACCAGAGCTCCGGGTGGCTTGAGATAGCCAACTGTCATAGGACGCTCCTCGCGACGATCAAAGCAGACAAGATGAGCATCGATGACAAACTAGATGTTGGGATTGTGACAGCCACCATGGACTTTCTGTCATTTGCTTGTGAAGACTATGACGAGCATAGTGCCCCATCACCAGAATTGGACGCCGCGCTCAGGCTCGTTGTCGAAGACCTTGCTTCAGCTAAATTCTCCGAGGTTTTGGAGAAACTCAAGCCTGTATATTTGAAGCAAGATCGCTGGGATGTCTTCAGTAGCATCTTCAAGCGGTTTAGCGACGCCGATTCCCTGAAGCTTTCGGACGACAACCCCACAGCAGAAATTGACTATGACTTTGCCAGGAAAACCCTTGAATTCACAAGGAGCCATGTGAAAGCATGCAGGAGCGCCGAACCTGTAAGTCCAGCATACAGCATCCCTTCACATAATGCTGATGTTCACTGAATGAAGACGTTTTACGTACGAGAGGAAGCTTATCGTAATGTTAAAGACCAAGGTAGGAAATCAAACCATCGTTTAACTCTTTGCTAAGTAACCTACCATTAGAGCCGCTTACGAGAAGCAAGGATATCTTTGGGTGGACAGCGTACCATTACGAATGTGTAGCTGAGTTTAGTCGGCTGCCTTCGTATTGGGAGAAAAAGGCGGAGCAAATTTGCAGGTCTCGCTGTAAATACAGCCGCAGCCCTCTTGATATTGCCTGTCTCCTAGGTAGGGATGCCAAGATTGAGGAAATCCTCGATTACCTTAGCTCCGAGGACCAGAAGCTAGCTATGCAGGGATGTGGTATCGATGGTATGACCCCTCTCCATCTGATCGCTAAGCGCGGGAGGCTTTCTTCTCTCAAATTGGTTGCTCGAAAAATCGACTTGCTGCCATTTCTTTCGAAGAAAGACTTTTGGGGCCGTCAACCCCTTCATGTCGCCGCCAGACTTGCACAGGAAGAAGTTGCATTGAAGTTGTTGGAGCTTGGATCTCTTTCTAATACTCTTGACGACATTGGAAAGTCGTCTGTCGACTACTATCTGGAAAGCGAAAGACGGAAGTTCGCTGGAGCGGTGCCGCCAGAGGACGGTGCTGTTTGTGACACTACACAGAATTCCAAGGACGGAAATAAAGCTAAGTCGTTTTACCTGGACAGAGAAACCAGTAGTATCCTGCTGAGGTTCTCTAGGAAGGATCCCAATTGTCGTTATACACATGGTAGGACATTCCTTCATATTGCTATTGAAGTTGCAGATAAATGCAGCATTCAGACGCTATTAGAAGATGGTTTTCATACTGATGCTAAAGACGATGATGGACGGACACCCCTACATTACTCAATCATAGCCAGACGAGAGGATATTGCCACAAGCCTTATCAAAGGAGAGGCGCTGGTTGAAGGACAAAGGGAGAGCTTCAGGTCAAATGCACTGTTGAAAGACAACCGGAACATCACAACCCTGATGCTTTTAGCACAGCTCAATCTTCTGAAAGTGGCGGAGGCGTTGCTAGACGCCGTGGAGCTGAGGAGCATTGACGAAGTTGATGATGACCGCAAGAGTGCTTTCCATCATGCAACAAGCCTCGAAATGGTCAAGTTCTTGGTCAGCAGGGAGGCTAACACGACCATCAAAGATTCATACGGTAGGACCAGACTTCAAATGGCTCTCGAAGAACCCAATGAAGAGATAGCATCACATCTGTTGCATCTTGAAGAACCAGAAAAGGTTCAAAAGGACCCATATGACGACGACCAGAACTCACTACTCCTCACTGCCTGTGCGAACGGGCTTTCCGAACTCATACCTGCCATCCTTGATCGATGGGACTACATTCTTGATGCGGGAGACAGAACTTACGATCAATCACCTCTTGCGTGGGCCTGTGAGAAGGGATATAAAGACGTGGTCAAAGCCTTGATTGCTCGTGGGGCAGACGTGAACAAGCCAGCCACTGGCTGGAGTAATCTGAGGCCGTTACACATCTGTGCTATGCAGGAACACTTCGAGGTTCTGAATCTGCTTATTGAAAATGACCTTGAGAGGTATCCAGCACCGAGCAAGGAGGATAAAGGTTTACTGAAGCTTGAGGAGCGATCCGGAAGCGATCGGACACCTCTAGAAATGTGCATCGACAATCGATCACCTGACGAGGAATGCACTAAAGCAATCAGGACCCTATTCTTACACCACCGAATTAGTGCCAGCGAAAGACTTCGGTGTCTGAAGATGATTGTCCAGGCTTGTCGCTCAGACGAAGATTCAAACTTGAAACCGATCCTTCAAGAAGGGTTCCGAAAGATTATCGAAGAAGACATCATCCAGGACTTCTTGCTTTGGCTTGTTACCAAAAGACCGTCGATAGCAACTGACACTGACACTGACACGGATACCGACGTCGAAGAGGATGATGAGGAATGCGATGTCTACGCTTTGGCATTGCTGAAACCGTTGGTAGAAGTGTTGCAGAAAGGAGGGTTCGATCTGCCAGACCTCTACGCACTGGTAACAGCACTTTCTCACAAAGAGATTCGGGAGATAATAAAGAGTCGCATCATCGATGAACACCAGGGAAAGGATATAGACGGATGGTCCTGCGCGACCTACATCGACCGCTACGACACGAATGGATCACTGAGAGACCTTGCTACTGAGATAAGGAAACGCCTACCAACAGAACAGCCAAACTCAGCACCACAAGCGCAATGGCATTGTGACTCGAAAAACGTTTGGGAAAACGTCAAGATGACCGGCGCAGAGATTTCCGGCAAGTCATGTGATCAATTCTGGGTTGAAAAAATGCTAACTTGAAACGTTAAGAGTTCACTGTCACCAAGAAATCAGACGTAGACTCATGGGCCTGTGTAAGAACAACACATTGTATTCCGTTATCAGCAGACCATTATTATTTCGAGATCGAGATCTTTGATGATCCAGGTTCGGGGTAAGATAAGTCGTACATGTAACAGTTGACTGACTGCGGCTAATGGCTATCTAGGGTCGTTGTTCTCGGCTTCTGTGGCTTCGACACTGGTGAAGATCGATTGCCAGGTTGGGTTGCAAAATCATGGGCCTATCATGGCGACGATGGGAAACTAGTTGTTGATGGGGAAGAAGCGGAAGACCCTAATGAAAGCTTTGGAGCTAACGGCACCTATAGTGAGGGTGCTATTGTGGGTGTTTATCTTGACACAAAGACTGGCGAGGGCTTTTGCACGAGAGATGGCAAGAAGTTAGAGATAGGTAAGTGGTCAGTATAAGTGTGAAGCTGCAGTATGGCTAACTTGCCACCAGGGAATGTTCTTGACAAGGCGAAGGAAAAGTTCACGGTAGGAAAGATGTATCCCTGCGTTGGCTTTGGGTTGGACCCAGACGACGTAGGGCTTCGCTTTCGGGTCAACTTAATTAGCACGGGAAAGTACCCATTCAAATATCAGTTTCCCAAGGAATAGTCTCAACCAGGATAAACTTCTTTCTTTTGCTACCTGTATCTAATACAATTGCAATGACACGGTAGTTGTCTGGGCAAAAATTGAGGTTCTGCCCGGGCTCGAACCGGGGACCTTCTCGGTGTTAACGAGATGTCATGACCAACTAGACCACAGTACCAAGCTGTTTTGTTGTGGATCACTTGTTCCACTTGCCATTAAGGTGTGCCTCTCTGCAGGTGAAGCAATGTCTACTTTGATGTAGGTCTAGCCTCCATGCTTACAGAGAACTATTAGTTTTGGGCAAGTGGCTGAGTTGAACGACGAGCGACTGAATATTATCCGTGTGTCACATACATAGTAGTGTCCATCATCCCGACTCTCTTCGTTCTTCTTTCTTATTTTCCTCCCACCTTCGTTACGCCCCTGCTGTAAGTTGTCTACAACATACGATGCGTGGTAACCTCTTGACACTGGCTATTCGCCTCGCCGTCGACTCAGCTCTCGCTCTCAGTGCAAGCCACAAGGTTCAGGTGAGTATAGTTTGCGACACTCGTCCGTCATGACTCGCCCCTGAAGCAAAGCTAAGCCTATTGAGCCACAGCACCAGTTACTGGACTTGTTCATTAACGCTCTTGCACATTAAAACAATAATTTGTTCTACTTACAAGGGCAAGTCGACGTTCAAGGTATATCTGAAATGCTTCAAATAGTACTCTGGGCTATTTTTGAGTCTTTCTGAGGCGTAAGTCCCCGATATACATATCAAATCAGCACAAGAATAATCGCAGTGCTTGAACCTAAATGCTAGTACAGGTCCATAGTATTCTTAGAACTCCTCAAGTCTCTACAGCGCGCGTACCGCAATCATGCTCCCAGCAGATGCAGGAACATACCAGCCAGGGGTGTTGGATTCCCGTGTCGTAAATTTGCAAGGTTGACTCCGAGAATAGCCGGACTTGAGGCGGTTTATTGTGCTTGCCCGCATCCTGGCGGCGCTCTAGAGCAGGCCAAAGCTCGCGTGGCCAACTGTAAGTGCACGAATCTAGACCAACCTTGATTGGCTTATGGAAACGAGGATGCTTCCAATGCTTTGGCGCTTCCCCAGCCGTTCCCCTGACGGCGCCAGAAAGGGCAAAGGATCGCGTGATCAAGCGTCAGCTCGTGGGTTCACAAGAGCCTCAACTGACTAGAAGGATTCTATGATTGGTCAATGGGAATGTCTGGCTTGGCAGCTGAAACAAGGTATAATAATGAGTGGAACGTGCGGTGGAGGACTCGGCTGTGCATTCTCGTTGCTCGTTGGTTGAATATAAATAACCAGGCAGGATGGATAGAGAAAGTGCAATCAATGCAGGGGAGTTGAAAGGATCGACAACTAGCGGGTAAGCCGCCACTGACCTGACCCTGAGGACTCAGCCTGGAGTTCGTATCTGTAGTACCTACCAGCACATCTTTCGTTCATCAAGATTCATCCTCATCATCAGTCCATGATGTAAACCACATTCACTCACGATATGTAGCATTGCTTATAGATCTTCAACTTTCCTTCATGACCATTCTTTCTGTCAACTTGTTATTGTGAATTGTGCGCCTTGAATGCCGAGGCAGGCAAAACGCCCGAATCTAGTAGGCTGGATCGTCATCCAGGGCAGGGTATGTGTTAGACAACTAACCAGGGTGCGTTTCCAACAAGCAACAATTGGCTCAATCTCCCGAACATGGTGGCTTAGGTATGTAGGCTGTCGTGATCCTACATGATGTCCTATACTCCTTGTGATGTGCTCCTGGCGTTGGCGCTTAGTCTTAAAGATCGCTGTTCCCATCTAGTTGTCACGGTATATCGAATCTGTATCTTTTCTCAATAAAGCTCATTCCCAATGTCAGCTCACAACGTCCACCTGGAGCCGGAGCCGCTACTCCTTACTCCACTATCCCTAGAATCTCAGCAATCTCAGGCATTTTTACCACCGACGCAGGACACCGACGCTGGTAACACGACGTCCGCTGCAGAGCAATCTCCCAATGACCAAGACTCGGCGTTTGTTATCCGACAAGCAGGGGGTACTTGCGACTCAGCTGGACTTTCACCTGAAAAAGAGAACCCTGCTTTCATACAATGGAGCCTGGAAATCCTCGTGCTGCTGTTTGCTGGCGCCATCTTTATGAGCATCTGCCTCATCTTGGACCATTATGATGATGAGATTTTACCAGACTGGGAAGACCTCTATATCACACTCAACACCCTCATCTCCGTTCTTGCCACTATCTTCCGCACCGCGATTGCATTCGTCGCCTTTGAAATACTTGCCCAGCTGAAGTGGGAATGGTTATCCAATTGCTTTCGTCCCCTCTATCATGCCCAAGCCTTTGATGCAGCTTCGCGTGGTGTTTATGGGTCCCTTCGTCTCATCCCCACTGTAGCTCGGCATGAGCCGTTCTCAGTCGCAGCAATCGCTATAGCTGTACTATCTCTCGGTATTGGATCCTTCACTCAGCAATCGATTCAGACATATCAGTGCCTGAGAAAACCATCACACGACCACGATCCTGCGTTCATAAAGATTGCGAACATCGTGGACAAGTATGATCTGACTGACGGGTGGGTGAGTGGAGGCAAACCTACCCTGAGGATGAATCTCAAGACGCAAGTCATTATACAAGATGCATTTGTGAATCGGGTTCAGGCTTATAACCTGGCGCCGCTTTTCAAATGCTCTTCGGGAAACTGTAACTTTCCGAATATTGCGAGTTTCACAGAAGACAAAGAGGACAAATCGTACTCTCATGCGAGCCTCGGGATTTGCAACAGCTGTTTCGATATCAGAAGCCTCGTCAAAGGACCAATGGAGTACAACGAAACGATTGACGACGTAATAGATACTCGGACAATATTCGAGTTACCTTTTGAAATCCACAACCCGTGGGACGGGCACGGCCTTCGAGGGAAACCCAGGATCACTGGCACGAACAGGGACGGCTGGCGGGTGATGACCACAACAACAGTGGAGGATTTGACATGGGCAGAAGGTATACTCACATCAGAGTTTCTCAATCTTGCTCAGATATCAGTTGCCAATCTCACCGTCCTTACAACGTCGCGGAGCGGCTGCACACACACGGATGGCAATTGGTCCTGTCCCCATGACTGCGGGGAAAGCACATTGGAAGATGACAACATATGCCTGCCCCGCAACGAGGATTCGTATGACCCTGTTGCCGCCATTTGTACCCTTTATCCTTGCCTAAAGTACTACAATGCGACTGTGGAGAATGCCCGACTTCAAGAAACAGTAGTCCAAGAAGTCCCACTACAGTTGCACGGTCGCGGATCCCTTTGGGAAAAGTTGTTTGACTTGAGGAAGCCAGGCAACGTCTCGTTCGCCGCCATTCAACAGCCATGCCCGGTGGATGGATTGAGGTATACTGATAAGAACATAACGCTACGCTCAGATCTTGACCAGGACAGCGTATATGAGGGAGCGAGTTTGGTTAACACCACCGCTCCACCTGAATGTCTATTCGAGATGTCACAAAGTATCTGGGTAAGTCTCTGCAATGAACTCTTACTTGGTCTGAACTCAAACTGTACTTCAATGAGCGACAGGGGAGTACAATGTAGGGTCAGTCGTAGTGAAGATGAAGCTGGTCATCCGGATAATGGTATACCATCGTATCCTGCACACATGGCAGCACTATACCACAATAACAACGCATCCATCGACAGCATCAACAACACGCTTAACGCTCTGGCAGAACGACTGACAACCGCATTTCGACTAGATGGGAAAAGCATAGGATTAGAAGAAAAGGCACAGGTGGAGGGAGATTTGCTAGAGACCAAGATCTGCGTCAAGTATGTGTGGCAATGGCTCATCTTTCCTGGAGCACTGCTGGTTTCAAGCACAGCTCTACTTGTGGCAATGGTGGCCAAGGATACGGTGGCAAAGAAAGCCAGCATTTGGAAGAGCTCCATCTTACCAATTTTGCTTAAAGATCATCCTGGAACGCAAAATACAGGTTTGGATGGACTGGAAGAAGTAGCGCAAGGGTTAGAGATTAAGTTGCAGCGCGGAAACAGCCAGTGAGACATTTCATAAACGTTAGACTAGGCAAGTGGCACGATTGATAGTGTTCGATTATTACAGCTTTATCTCTCCGCTTTGTGCAAACGCAACCAAATCATCCGCAGACTGACATCGTTCATATCAACGGGGAGGCATGTTAAACCTATGGTTCGAATAACTGCCCCAAATGAGAATAGCAGGCCTAGGAGCATAACGTTTTTGAGGTAGAGTGTTCTGAGTCATCATAGAAGCCATTAATTTGAGAACACACGGTGCAGGTAAACTGCGACTGGTGGAGGTTAAAAGGCTGATAACTAGATATAAGTGAGCAGGCATCCAAGCATTCCTGACAGGAGGTTGCTTCCACAACGATTCAAAGTACATAACTCTTAGGAACGTAAACATATATATGTTGCTCTGTTGTGACTATGCTTCTCTTTTATCTTCTCTTATGTGTATATATGCTATCATTACGCCTGGGGTTTTCCGTCGCTTAAATGCCATTGCTATCACACGATTACTATACCGGTAAAGTCGGACGTTGATGTACTGATCTTCTCGCCCGCCATTACACCGTTAATAAATGCATCTCCTAACAAACGGTACTTCTCCACTCCGGATTCAGAGGCTTCCACCCTTCTCAAAACGTACGGAACCTTCCCTCCAGGTATAATAACAACTACATCGCCTCTCCCGGCTTCCTCTGGGCCAAAGCCTATCTGTCCATCACTACTGACGATAAACCTTCGACGTTCACTCGTTTGCCGAACCAACTCATCGAACTCTTGGATAACCTCTTTACATGACTTGGACAAGGCAACTTGTGAGGATAGAAACCATTCAAGCCAGGCCTCATATGCCTCTCCGTACTCACGAGAGCCTTGCGGCCACCTGATGGAAGGAAAGCCTCCACTGAGGGCGTTCTCGAACGCACGCTCTCGTTGGCTGTTAGACGGTTTGTCCAGGGGAGATGATATCGCATAAGTAGACAGACCAGCCAGCCGCCGCCATTCATTAATGACCGTTTTGCCACGAGATGTTGAGCCAGGGATGATTGAAGGGTAGCCAGGTGCGGTTTCTTGAATCTCGGCAATCTGTAACCCCAGAGTTATGACAGACCCTGAATTTTGCACAGTCCATTCTGGTTTCATGTCTCCTGAGGCGCGACAATGCCGGATCATATTTGTGCGCTCAGTATACGTCAAATGGTACCGATCATCGATGGCAGCATCCCAATCTGGGACCCAATTCGGCAGGCCGCTTGTTCGGCCCTCAATGTTCGACTCATGTAATACGTGACTAAGTACATCTAATGTCTGAGATTTCTCGATCAGCACCACTGCCAGGTTCTTGTAGAGATTCGCTATAGGCACGTTGTAGTCAATAGGTATTTCATGCTTGACTTCCAGGCCTGGCGAACGTAGTCCGAAGTACCCGAATGCTCTATCCCTCGGATTTGAGCAATGACGTACTCGAAAGAGTGAGATGGCCGCTAGAAAGTCTTCAGTGTATAGTTTCCTGGGGATAATCATATCCATAAGATGTTTCATCCTTAGAGTCGCAGTGTAGATTGTTAAGCCACCGCTGGTCTCACTGGGAATGTCGAGGAAACCATGCGCAGTGCCATCAATCGGTCGACGCGCAGCCCAGCAACATGAGTTCTCGTGGTCTATCCAGGATCTGCAAGTCTCCTGTACAGTTGCCGCGTCAATAACCCGATCGCCGCATCGAAATATGACCTTTCGCGCTAATAAGAATTCCTGGACCGTCCAGACTCTGGTCCACCATGGAGCCGCGAAGAAGGCAACCAGAGAGTCTCGAAGACGCTCGTCACTCGCGTTGAGACCTTGAACTGTCAAATGAGGAGACAGAGATGGGTCGAAATGTATCCTTGTGTCGCGAGCTGTAGACTCTATGTAGTCTAAACCAATATTGAATGGTTCTGATTGCGGGGATAGGAAGGCAAGGACATACTCTGCATCTGAGTAAATGTCCCCCATCATCGCGACTTGGGAGGCGCGCTCGTCTTGATCTTGCTGGTTGATACATAGAGCATCTATCCAAAGCGGCTGGTTCAATCGAGATTCGATAAGACAACCTAGAATCTTGTGAAGATTTCTTGTCGCTTGAAAAACCTGTTTGCATACGCCCAGTGGCAGAGTGTCACCAAGGTCGCCCCAAGCATAAGAAAGCGCGACAAAAGGCGGCCGAGCTGGATCGCTCAATGAAACAGTCTGGAAATACAAGTTTGAATGCGCACCCACGTAGAGCAGCCGAATCTCATCACCTTGCAAACTCATTGTTCTCAATTACAAATCAAGTAAATACGGAACTGATTGATTGTAGGCGACTCGGAGCGCTAATCAAATCTTAATTCCCCTCACTAACAAATAAAGAGGGGTAATAACACACCAGTGGAGCTTGCTGACATCTCGTGACTATTTGCCGCTGCCATTTATATAGCTCTGTCAAATCACAAGCCTCTATCTAGGTGATGATCTTATCCTATTGCAATGCGTCATAATAAGAGATGAAAGCTGAATTGGGTATATACTCTATCACTTTATTATACTCTATGGCAACTATGCTTCTATTGTGAACGGTCTGTAAGCGAGATAAATGTTTGACTTCTTATGATATTGGTTCACTGTCGAAGGATTGTTCAATAGTTTGAGCAGAACATCAGAGAGTTTACTTGTCCCCCATGGTTCCCGTTTAGGTTTTTACACAATGAGGCCGCTGGGATGAATGTCTCATTGCGGGAATAGTACTCCATTACTGGCATCCATTTGAAGCCTAGGCTTGTAAAATGTCTTTGTTGGTTGACAGTGGGAGAAATGTTTCTGTAGGGAAATCTACCATTTACCCTATCACTTGGTCGCTCAACAAGACGAGACAACAAGTTATGGTATAACGGTCTCCCTTAAATAAAAGCGATAGTTTGACGAGACCGAACTCTACTATTCGTTGCGGTCGTAACTTTATTTACAAATCGAAATAGCAAGATCGGTTGCATTTAGCTTCACAATATATTACCATGATTATCTTGTCTGATCTGTATACTCTACAGGACCGCTCCTTAGAAAAGCTCGAGTTTAGAAAGCATTTAAGTTTTGCGGTAACACTTAACAAGATGTGTGAAAAGGTATACTCAACGGATTGACCCTTTTCTTCAGCTAAGCGGAGTGACCTCAAGATGAAGATCGCTACCGAAAGGGAATAAATATTGCTTCGTCTCGCTGGCAGCACATGCACTAAATTCTGACCGCAGGCATAGAAGCACACTGTAGGTACAGAATGGACATAATCACATGCAACCTTCGTATAATCAATGCTTGCTCATTGCTCCCAAATCGGGGCCCATTCCCTGGATCTATTCAGCGCGTGATGCGGGCCTGCTGTGATATGCATTTTGGCTGCTTGTGTGCTTGGACCCTGGTAAGCGACATCTGTTGATATCCGCCTAACGTGATCAGTGCTGTGAGTACCTAATGATAGCCAGCTTTTGCAACCAACTATCTAAAATCTTAGTGCAATTGGTATGTTCTTTTACATCTTAAGTAATACTACTCTGAGCCAGGGAAAGTACTTCTTGTGGTTGTGCTCTAAGCTGCTTGGTACCTGTTTAAAGTAGCTGGTAACTAACAAATCCTGTTTATTCGCTTACACATTGTGATTGGTTATCCAGAAAGTCGTACGATATCTGATGTGGGACCCATAAGTCACACCAAAGCGCAATTTAGCACACACGTTATCTACCCTATTGGGCCTCCCTGGCACCTGCGCCTGTCAGCAAGAACGACAAAGGCTGCTTGACAACGCTGCGATTTATGCAGGATTGTCAAATCACGGGCCTTCAGCTTACTTCCTGTCGCCGATCTTGCCCCAATATAGCACCGCACAATGACAGCTGAAAGCTGAATCACGCATACACTTCATTGCTTTATGGAACTCTCAGACCATCATGTTTCCATTTTTGCCAGTCTGTAAGCGGAGAATGCTTTTCAGACATCTGTGGAAAAGACATATCAGCTAGCAAGGATACATATATGACCCACGTCTTTGCACTCAAATCTCGTTCCCTTCTTTCCATCATTTTCCATTACATAAATTGCACTTAATCCCACCTCTCAAATACAATCAATTTATTTTTACATCCAACGCTCTAAGTCAAGGTAGATTTACCCCTATCATCCTGTTGACTCCAACTGATCACGCAACAGATGCCTAGCAAGCACGGTTACCTTCGTCTTATTCAACCGAGAGAGCTCGCGTTTGAGTTCAGAGAGAAACTCCTGTTGGTTGAATTGAACAAACCTGCATTTGGCCTAGAGAACGTTGGTCTCCATATTACGCTGGAATACTCACACGAGGGCGAGCTCACGTCATCGCACCCAGTCGAGGGAAATATTAGTTCTGAGGAGAAGAAATTGGTAGTAAATGTCGGCGAAGGTGTAAAGATTGTTGGAAACCTTGATCATTCTATTGGATATTTCGATCTCGAAGGAATGGGAACTTGGTCGAATTAGAAAGTACTTCCTGAGGAGAACATAGTTATCGTTGTAAATATAGCCCAGCAAAGACGTAAACTGTCTGCCGCAGGTCTGTTCAAGTCTCAACTTTCTCTATTCCGTGAAAGCTACTGTAGGAATTGGAGCTCGAGATACTGGTAAGACCCTGGTCTCAGCTGTTATTATCCGAAACGCCATGACAGCGCGCCGCTATTGATGCAGGTCTGGCAAATCACAGGCCATCAGCTTGCCCCGACTGTTGATCTTATCCTATTACGGTGCCGCGTCTGCATTGTCTGCCAGAGTTTGGATTGATCATGCTTTCAAAGTCAATTGTACACCACCCAAATTACTGCACGGCATTGCCGATAAGTAGCCAAGTGACAGCTGAAAGCTGAATAGCCCATATATGTGATAGCGGTGAGATGGGCGGGGATTGTCCGAAGGTCTGGGCGTATGCATAGGGTGGCAGAACGTGATAGGTAGTTGTATGGCCGAATATACATATATACCTACGTCCTCGCACTTGCGTTTCTAACCCTGCACTTCATCATTTTAATCCCATCACACCTTATTCACATCCACATCATTACTACATCCAACAGTACAAACTCAAGGTAACCTTGCCGAAATCAAGTCGTCAGCATTAACTGATCACACAGCAGATGACTATTGTTGATGGCCGGCTCTGGACAGTTCAACCTGAAGAGCTTAGATTTTATTTTTTCGAAAACTTTGGCCCGTTTGTAGTCAAGCTAGACCAACCTCTCTTCCACATAGAGGATATCAGTGTGACTGTGGAGTTCGAGAGCCCGGATCATTTGTATTCGGGGCACACAATCCAGGGAAGGGTTGAAGGAAAAGCATTGACAGTTGATTTCGACAATGGCGTCAAGATCGTTGGCTATTTTGACGACCCTCAAGAGGATCGACGTTTCACGGGATCTGGTAAATGGATTAAATAGATTATTGTGTGGAAATGATGGATAACATGACTCGCATTGTAAGAATAGCTTAGTAAGGGCATCTTCTTGTTCCATAGATAGCAGCAACCACTGTCTATTGATAGATTCGTCTTGTCCTTTGTTTTAGCGCCGAAGCTTTTGGATAGGGTAGGGCAACAAGAAAACGTCATATGGGGACTAAGGAGTTATGATGCCCCATGCAAAGTGTAAATATCCTTCATGACCTTATCTAGCTCTCCTTCGTACTAAGCCATAATCATTCAATTAGATCATTGAAGGCATCGATTTTACTTTTGCCTAGAAAATAATTTTCTGGCACGCAAAAATAACGGCTGACTAATCACATACTCTAGCTCCGGATTGGCCGGAAGTTCCGCTCCTAACCGTGGAAAGCTCTCCCGACAACCGAGGCCGATCCTCGGAGTTTTTCTCCAAAACTGTCCCAATTTGTCTTCCCTCTCAATCAATCCACAACATCCGCATCGCAATCATGTCTCTCTTCCGGACGCGGCTCATTCAGCGACCAATTGGTCTTGCCACAAGACAATACTCAACACAATCTCCGTCTCTTCCGTCGCGATGGTTTACCGACGTCCGAGCTCAATTGACCGAGCTGACTGCTGAGAAATATCCAAAAGAATGTGTGCAAGAAGCCAAGAGGTTGTATGATTACTCAGAGAAGAATTGGCTGGAGCTTTTGGCTGGACAGCAGGGATTCCTTACGGAGAAGAATTGGAGAGGAATTGATAATCATCCTTTGCTCTGGGGTGACATGGTAAGTTGGACCCGATAAACCAAGTTCCAATTCTAACCGAGTGACTTATATAGGATAGCATGGTAAGTAACGACTTCAATTATTCTTGTTTCAGCTTCAACTAAATCTCCCAGGGTATGTGCACTATTATCTTTGTCAATCATATTTCTAACATTAATAGGACACGTGAATAACGTCATGTACAACAAATATGCCGAGACGGGCAGAGTACAGTTCACCCATAATCACGCCGAACACGCAACAGGTGAAGAAAAGCAGCAATGGCTAGACCTGGTTACGCCCAAGAGCCTTGGTCTTATTCTCAAAAGCATCAAGACCGAATACAAATTCGTGCGTCTGTAACTCCCTTGGCATACTCCCATAAACTAACTCCTCCCTACAGCCGCTAGAGTACCCAGACCGAATCACAATCGTCTACAAACTTCTCGAAGCACCGACACACAAATCAACATCCCTCAAAAAGGAAGCATGGATCTTGTCAGAGAAGTATAAACGTCTTGCAGCGAAGTGTATTGAGGATACTGCTATCTACGACTATACCGTTGCCAAGAAGTCGGTACTGAAGCCATTCATGGTGGAGAAATTTCAGCAGACTTTTAAGCTGCAGCAGGATAGACAGAAGACGTACAGTGACGATGCGAATAAGTTGATCAAAGCTGTTGAGGAGCTCAAGACGAAGTATCAGTAGGCCCGAGACACGGTCCCTGGGTATTCGATGCACTGATAAGATATCTTAAGGGTCCTGTCGAAGGGAGTCCAGGGTCAAACCGCTGATAGACCTCAAGCGCAGCAAGCCCAACAGGATAGACAGTATTGAATAAATCTTGCTCATCATCAACCTTATTGTTACTGGCCAATGGAGTTCTCCTGCTTCTTATTCAAGTTAGCTTCCACTCAAAGCCGGTAGCCCGAAAGTGAGATCATCGCGTGGCTAAAACGGCTATCTCAAGAAAAGAAAAAACGCAACTAATCTTCCACACCATCCACCCATCCAGATGAAGCAAGATTTCTGTCCAGACCGCCACACTAGCATCTTAGCTCGAACCTACTCCAACAGAAACTCCCAAATGACATACACCAACCCGTGAACTGGCTCTAGCGGCTCGTTAGAGGCGGGGTAGCCACAACGCTCAGCCATTATTTAACAACCCCGTCTCCCTTCCCCAGATTTCTGTTGGATCTGGGCCTGCAAAATGGCTAACCATGGCGCGCCTACAAGCCCAGAGAAAATCGCCCTGGAGGCTTGGTCTCAAGGATGTATGATTGGTGCGCTGATTATTATGATTGGGATCACTCTTATTAATATGCGACGTGGTGTTTTGCTGCATAAACTTATTTTAATTGAGGTGAGTATGCCATTGCTTATGAAGACTCACTTCTAACTTTGATCAGTTGCTTTTAGCTATGCCGAATGGCTTCTTTACATTCTTTAGACCACCTATCTGGGGTTGGTATCTCTCTTCAACAGTCATATTTCTCATCATTTCTTGGAATCTGCATAATGTCATTTCATGGATCAAGAACAAACCCTTCCTTAGAAAACGATATAACGTCATCTACATCGGCACGATTATATTGGTCCAGCCTTACTGGGTTCTTGAAATTTACGCCAACTTTACTTACTTCAATCATCCTTACTCAAATCTATTTCGAACAACGAGACCTCTTGAAGCTCTTTGCCGGTTCGTTTCTTCCTGTCATGTTTCTCGGACGGGACGCCGACTGATAACAACAGTGATCCATGGTGGATATTTACCGCCCTCAATTTGTTCTGGAACATCAAGTACCGCTACGAGTTCAAATACATCGAACTTATCCGCATTTCACCTCGCTTCGGCCTCCTCCTTCTAAGTATGACGATCAGCATCATCTTCATAATTATCGATCTCCTCGCCGTCACACCAGTCCTTCCGATCGGATACATCAACCCGTTCTGGAAATTCTCCTTCATCTTTAAATGCTTCACAGATACTATCGTCCTGGACGACTTCAAAACCGCTCTCGATAAGCTCAGTCGGTACAAGATGGAGCAGAACTATCCACTGCCGTTTAGCAGACCTGGGAGTCAGACAGATATCCAGCCCAGATCGAGTCTGGTTGACTTTGATGTTATTTGCCCTGTGGAGAGTTCGGCTTTGGCCACAGTGGAACATTTGGAGAGGGCAGATGGGGACTCTATTTCTAGCCCACCGAGGGCTGTGAGGGCTTCACAGACAGGATTAGGGGGTAGACCATATTGATACACTAAGAGTGGACCAAAACTGACTTCCTTTCTATTCTAACTCTCTTCCATAGGCCGCTTGATGTACCCAAACTCGCTCTCGAGTCGTTTCATCTCACTTCGTGGGATCATGGCTCCCTTGAACCTATGCTCAAGTGTTTCTTTATCCCGACGATCAAATCGTTTCTTTCTCTTCTCCGATGACATTTTCTGCGCTGCGAATAGCTTGTCGCAGACCGCCATATGGTTCATCCTGGAAGAATCCCAGAAGACATATCCCAGTTCTCGCAACGGTAACATATGATATCCCCAAGTATCGATGCGTAGATACAGCCACCCCTGGCTTCGCATCCCGAAACGCGGCCAACCAAGATTATTGCAGGACGGGTCATTTTCCCATTCTGACTCTTCATCGTCTTCGTTCCTGTCCGAGGGAGGTGAGAACTTTAACGCATCTTCCAAGGAGTCGCGGAAATTAGGAGAATTGGAGCGAAGAAGCTTTGAACGTTCTTCTGGATCTGATCGTATCAGGTCACACATAAATTCCAGACCCAAAGAGGCCATATAACTGATATTCTGGTGGATCCGATACCTGTAGTCGTGAGAGAAAATGGAAAGGCTAGTAAGGTCAAGAGCGTCAAAACGACGGAGGTTGTCTTTGCCACTGGTATCTCTTGAATCGTCTTTACCATCATCTTTCGACATTGGCGCCTCGCATACAAGCACATTCTTGACGGCGTCGGCCAGCTGTTCTTCCATTTCGTCGACAAAGTTGCCTATGAGAATGGAAAAGTATTGCTCGACACATACTATTTCTTCACATTCCCAAGGCTTCAGACGGGAAATGAATAGGTCGAATTGTTCCTGAGCAGAGAAATCATGGTTCGGTGATGGGTCCTCCCATGGTAGTGTGTCATCAGCAGGGAAAACGCACGCAGAGACACCATATCGTAGGAATGCCCTTTGTAGTCTAGCGACTTCAGACCGAGTTGGTGTAAGAATAGAGTCGCCAAAACCAAGCTTTCGGACATGATTTAGATATCCGTTGATGAGAAACGACACCCGGTTGTAGAGCTTCAAAACATTGACGATGCCTGCTCTATCGGTCGGAAAGACATACGAAAAGGATTCATCAAAGTACTTGTCCAGAAATGATGAGACGCCAGTTTGGGTCGCCGGTGTAGGTGCCTGAAGAAGGGCAAGTATATGCCGTTTGTTGATAGATGGTATTGTGTTCTGAACGAGATTTGATAGTATTTGTTGCGACGTTTGGTTAAACACTCGCAAACAAGCTGGTGATGCTGAGATTAGGTCATGTAAGGTATGAGGTGAATCGATGCTTTGCAGAATAATGGATAGTAGTTCAGGTGCCAGATACTCCAAAGCCATCTTGATATGTATCGCAATTAAAGGAAATAATTTAGAAATCGTGAGAGGGAGAGAAATCTGAGTTGAGTGGTTGATGTCAAGCAAAAGGTGAAGCTTGAAGCTTAGCACCTGCCTAATTCCAGCCTCGCTCGGGGGATCACGTGCTTGGAGCAGATGCGAGGCCATAAAACGCCCGGCGGCTAATCTGCCCCACCACAGTCTCATTACCAATGAGAAGCTAGCGATCTAACCGCCGGTTGACCGACGCGTTTCTTAGTACAGGGTATTAAAAATAGTCTCTCTGTTGGCCAGAGTATCCAGCCTTCGTCTCAGGTGTATGCATGCTGTGTTACTCCTGGCGGTTGCTAGCATTTCTTTGAATCTCAATTGGCTATTTTAGCGAGATTAGTCGTAACATCCAGGTCCCAAGCAGCCGCCGTATCTTGAAGACCTGTTCGCATCAGCCAACAAACGCAGGGAATCGTGCTAACATGATGATCATAATTACTTAGCATCCTGATGTCCTTTTGAGTAGCTGTATTGTATGAGTTCTTTTGTCACATTGAATTCTTGTCGCGAGATATCTGTTGGTTCAGCGACTTGGCAATAGTTGTTAGCTTTCGTCACAGCGACCTTGTATTATGACTATGCTGAAAGACTTATTATCAAGATTGAAGATTGAGACTGTCCTGGCTATAAAGGAGGCTATGTTGCCGCTCAATGGTTACTGCAATCAGCTTCATTCAACACCTCAACTAATTCCCCTATCATTCTCTGTCACAAATCATCTATATCTATTTCACTATCTCCATCTACTATCTAAATTTTCCTAAGCATGTCGTCTCAAAACTCTTTCCAATCTTACAAGAAGTTTACCCCCAATGAATACCGTTCCTAAACCCACACTAGGCAGCAGATCTACGGACAGGACGTCGGTAGTCGAGCCCATCCTAGTCCTGAAGCAGAACGCGACTATAAGGAATACTGCCAGTGGCGTAACCAGTCTAACACGTCGGTACGATTCTACGACAGCACGCTGGAGACAGTGGCTGGTAGTCGCACTGCCGATATACAAAAGTTGCAACAGCATCAGCATCAACAATTGGTGTACCCAGCTGCTCAAGCTGCAACAGACACAAACTTGTAAGTAGACTTAAGTAACTACTACACGGGCAAAAGACTAATTATGTAGTCACGCCAGTACCCGTAATGCCTTTTTGGACAATCATCCCTTCGCGTATAGGGACATGGTGGAGAGATCTGAGCACGAAGGGCTTGCGGACGCGTCTGTCCATGAAGCGAAGTACTACCGCGCAGCATACGACACACATTATGAGAAGTCTGCTCCATTTAAATCTCGTCCGAATGGGCAGCCACCTTATGGTAGTTATGGTTCCACTTCTTCACCTACACCTCGTCCCGGCCCTTCTCAAGGATCAAGACCTCCTGCACCTAGGGACGCGTACGGAAGCTACAACTCCACTGGAAGGAGATGAATATCAATGTCTTGTGTAAGCTGGATGGTTGTTTTGCATTTGAGATGTTTGTATCGAATTTCTTTGGAGTTTTGTCTGAGTTTCATCATGTTAATTGCTACATGTGCATTGACAGCAAGGTTTTGACCTGAATTAGCCCTTGTTATTATTGACCTGGAGTGTGTCACTACTATGGCGCTGGCGTTGCGATAATTAAAGAAGAATCGTTTACTAACGGGGAATGGGTAGAACCGTATATGAATTGATTGCTATTAAATATATGCTGGATCTATCAGGGGTCATCCCAACACGTGATGTCCCAATATATCGTGGAATACACCACAGTCCGCGTGATCATCACTCCCTTGAAACTGTCTTAGAGTCTTGCTCACTCATTCCTACTCATCGGTAAGGTAGAGCCTTGTTTGAATAAAGAAGCATATAGCTCCGCACAAACGAGTTTCTCAACATCTCGAAGGCCAAGACGAGCCAGAAAAACGTTGTAGTCGATGACTGCGTGATAGAGGTCACAGGGGAGAGGCTTCTTTGAAGTAGAGACTATCCCCTCGACTGGGTCGAAGGTGAGGGTATCGTAGCGTAAGGACACTTTTTCGAGGTTTGTAGGTTTGTGGGGAGCGGAGATGAATGTGGTGGTATCAATACCGAGTCCCTTCAAACGAGTCGTGTATCGTTTGATCAGATAGGACAGACGTTCATAGAGTCTATAGCGTCGATAGTACCAAATGCTTGTTTTAGCGCTATCGCTATACTCCGAAGGTGAGAGGCTGCAATAGACACAGCCCTTATTGTAGCTATTGATGTACATATCGACATACCCGTCGGTCTGGTCATCCAATGATAAGCCAAGTCGTTGCGTCTCGGATGCCTGCCGTTTCAAATGCCTATCGAGGCGCTTCAAGACGCGTGGCGGTATGCCCTTCCGGATGACGGTTAGTAGAATATGCTTCGATGCGGAGTTAAAGACGCGCAGACAGGCTGGTGATGCTGAGATCAATCTTCGGAGATTGCGAAGCGAGTTGGTGTTTTTCAGGATCATGGTCAGCAGCTCTGGTGGTAAAGCTTCCAGAGGCATTTTGTTGGATGGGGGAATGTAAAGACGGAAGAATGAAGCAGACAACAGAAGTTGGCAGAGATGGTTTATTTATAAGCAAAAGGAGGTGAAGCCTACACTCGAGCTTATTCGGGATTCGTTCAATACTTGAAAGTTACCAGGTCACTGACCAATGATATCAATATAAGCCCTTGTTTCTATCGCTAAAGGAAGCTTATGCGGCTTAAAGAGTCAGAAAGGTTCCATGCAAGCATTAAAGTTATGAGGCTGCAAAAGTGAATACGTTGAGTGACACATTATTGTCAAAGTAGCCAGCGCCGCCATCTGCTCGATGATGATCAGCTACTAGCCGATGACAATCAAGGGAAGATATTTGAGAACAGTTCGGCCAATCAGATTATTTCAGGGTAATTGCTAGACGGCCACCATCTAATAGCACTCGTGAATATATTTAAACTTTCCACAGGGCATGATGACTGCTTTGCCAGCACATGGCCTTTCTTTCCTTGCCTTCCCTCACATAAGGTTTAGGTAGGTGAGATAGTTAAAATACCACGTGGTTGGGCGGGATAGATCTCGGGAGGGCCAACAAGCCCACATGTTGCCCTGATGCCTTCTCGGACCTCGATGCTGACATACAGATAACTGGTCGGGCGACCTGCAGATACCCGGCAGGAATTTCTCAAACATCCACCAATATTAGCCCTTCTACCATATGTTGCCAGTTAAACCGGGCGGCCAACGCAGTCGATGAAGGGCGAGTCCTTGTTGTACATAACTCCAATCATTTACAACTTGGCTGATCAGAATGACGATCTTGATGATGTAAGAACGCTGTCGCGGAGTCAAACAGACTCATTAATGGATAATCAAACGCCTTAGCCCACCACACACAGAAGTTATGTATACCAAGATAGGCAATCACCGCTCTTGATGCCAAGTCTTTTCTCACATGACTTCGGCCACAACTGGATGTAGCTTATCACCTGAGGCCAGACTGTCGTCTTGGCCCTTTATTCAATTGGCCCCGATAAATATTAGTATGACCTTTCACCAAGAATGTAAATATTTAACCGACATGGTTGCACCAGAAGTGAGCCTCAGTCTCGGCGCGGAATGGAGGCTGAAAGCCAAGACTTGGCATGGTAACATAAAAAGGTTATTTTATACCCGCCAAAGTCCAGTGAATGGTGTGATATCAACTACTCCTTGCATCCATGTCAATAAAATATGCCTCCACATATCCCCAGAAAGTCCCCTTCACTAGGCATCCGCCTTAATCAAGACACTTACGCACCTGGGGACACCATCACAGGACATATCTACCGTCAAAAGCCCATCGTCTCTCCTCTTGTCCGCGCAGTCTGCAAACTGCAAGGATTCACCTCGGCAGGCAGGATGCACAAGTGCGGAGATAAGGCATTGTCTCTCCTGAAGGACGACTGGGGTCAACCTGACATATATCAAGGCCCACTACATATTGAGATTGACGATGAGGAGAGATGGTCGTTCAGTCTGAGAATTCCCTTGTTTGCGGATGAGGACAGAGCTTCGGGCAGATATGGACCGAGTTTCATCCCTGCTGGAGAGAGGCATCAGCTCCCGCCCACGTATGTACTTCGTACTGCTGCGACTGGCGACGGCCCTCTTCTTAACACATATGTAGAGTATTTCGTTTTCGCGAAGATGACAATCAACTCTCACGGAAAGGAGGAGGAGCTCTCGGCCATACAGCCGTTCAACATGGTGTTGTATTCGCCAGATCCACCTATAGCAGACTTTAAGGTGAAGCGCTGGATACATCGACAGAGTTTCGCAAGCAGGAAACTAGCCCCTGGGCGTCAAGAAGTCAAAATGTCATTACTAGAGAAACTCAAAAGCTCCTTTCGTCCGAATCCCGAATTTTACTTTGACTTGCTTGTTGACGTCCCGACCATCATCCAGCTAGATAACCCGATACCGATACCGTTTCGACTAGCTGCTAGACCAAAATGGGAAAAGACCAGCGAGATAATACGCGATGTTCCCCAAAGTGTCAAGTTGGTTGCTGTCAATGTTGAGCTCGTCACCTGCACGAGGACTATCGCGGCACGAGAAGGATATCCTTGGGAAACACGCCTAGACCTTGGTGTGTCCAAAGCTATCCAAAATCTGAAACGGGATATCTATGTAACATCAGACCCTATTGATATTGGGAAACTGATCAACTTTCGTATTGGGCTGGAGAATGCTGGGTTCCAAGTGTCTTGGACGAGGAAGCAAGACGGATTTACGCCTTCTTTTAAGACCTTCAATATTGAGGTAACACATGAGTTAAGATACTCTATTCATGGCAAGGTCCAAGGGGAGAAATTCGCCGCTGATGGTAAACAGGCTGTGGTGATATTGAGGTCTAGCGGAGGATTGCCACAAAACAATAGTGAGAATCCTCAGGTGCGGGAGGACGATGAATCGTGGATTGTTCCACCGCCTGAGGAGGCACCAACATCATTGGCCGAGGAAATCCTGGCAAGATAAGGATATAAAATTGATGTTCCCAACACTTCCTTTATTTTACTCTATATGTATCTAGGTAACCAAATAAACCCGCCCCTCAAAAGGCTCCAAAACCTCTCCACCCTTCCCAGAATGTGTTGACATAATAGGAACAAGCTTTCCCTCTAAACCAAACTCCTCAACATCCCAAGTCTTACCCTCAGTAGTAAAGTTCAACACAACAGCAACCTTGCTTCCATCAATAGGACTCTCCTTAACAAAAGCGTAAATATCAAGATCATCCTTCCTAAGAACCTTGTAATCGCCATAAACCATCAAATCAGAAAACTCCTTCCTGAAACGCAGTGCTTTCTTCCAGAATGACAGAACGCTGTGTGGATCGTCAATTTGGGACGCGACGTTGATTTCGGAGGATAGAGGATGGGTTTGCATCCATGGCTCTTTGTTGGGCGAGCTAGAAAAGCCACCGAATTTGTCGTCGCTCCAGCAAATAGGAATACGAGCGTGATCTCGAGCAAGATGTTGTAAAGCATTGAACGCCTTGTCAATCTCTTTCTCATCATCACCAGATCGCTCCTTAACAATGTCAAGGAATTGGTAGCTCTCGATATCGACATAATTCTCAAGAGGATAACTCTCCTTGGGCGCATTGACAGATCCAATTTCTTGTCCTTGGTAGACATATTGCGTTCCACTTAAGCATGCCTGCAACAGAGCCAGCATTTTGGCACCCGCCACTCTGAACTCAGGACGATCGTCGGTAAAGCGAGAGACGGAACGCGCTTGATCGTGATTCTCCATAAAAACAGTCGTCCAAGCATCCGTACCATGAATAAGACTCTGCGTCCGACCAAACGCATCCTTTAATTGTGGAAGAGTATAGTTCTTGGGCACAGTCTCGTACTTGTGGGTCTTGCCAAATCCAACGTCCACGACATCGAATTGGAAGACCATGTTGAGTTGTTTCTCCTTTGCGCTGACGTACTTGAGGACGCGCTCGAGATCGGGTGTATGAGGAAGTTCGCCGACAGTGATAGCACCATACCTCTCCAAGATCTCACTCATCTCGGAGAGAAACTCGTGCATGCGTGGACCGTTGCAGTAGAGCAGGCCGGCGGGTTGGTATTTGGCTTTGGGGTCTGTGATTGGTGCATCTGGGAAATCTTGGATTTTGGAGTACATGTTGACGGTATCAACACGGAATCCGTCAACGCCTCTATCAAGCCAGAACTCCATAGATGAAGCGTAGATAGCTCTTCGAGTTTCAGGGTTCTCCCAGTTGAGGTCCGGTTGTTCTTTTGCAAAGAGATGAAGATAGTATTCTTGTGTCGCTTCATCCCACTCCCAAACACTACCGCCGCCAAAGTTGGAGCGCCAGTTATTAGGAGGAAGACGTTCACCGTCGGCAGAGTACCTAGCAGGACGCCAAATGTACCAATCCCGCTTCGCACTCTCTTTGCTGAGTCTCGACTCCTCAAACCAGGCATGTTTATCAGAAGTATGATTAATCACAAGATCAAGCATAATCTTCATACCCTTCTCATGAGTCTTGCGGATTAACTCTTCCATATCCTGAAGAGTACCGTATGGAGCGTAGACATCTTCGTAGTTGGAAATGTCATAGCCCATGTCGACTTGAGGACTGTCGTACATGGGGCATACCCAGATGACATCAATGCCTAGGCTGGCGATGTAGTCTAGCTTGGAGATTATGCCTTGGAGATCGCCCATGCCATCGTTGTTGGAGTCGCAGAAGGATGCAGGGTAGATTTGGTAGATTGTGGCTTGCTTCCACCATTGCTTTGAGCGTTTGTTGACTGTCATTGTGAAGAAACAAGGAAATGAGAATAAAGATAGAAAGGGTGATGATGATGATGGAAGAGAATGTGAGGATGGGAATTAAATATCCAGGATTATAACCTGGTCCTTGAGTCTTCTCCATAATCATGTGTTTCCCCACGATTGCTCCTCGTTATCCCCGCGTTGGTCGGACCGACGAAGTGTAACAGTCAAGAACAGTTAAGAGCCGACCGATTCAGTAATTCAACCGTTGAGGGCGCCGGTCCAATTGTGATTGGTTCAACCTCGGACCGACGAGACAAATTGATCCTATTGGTTCTTAACCGGTCCGACGAAAGTCAAATACCGCATGAACTTGACTGCTTTAAACAAGGGACAGAATAGTTCATGCATTTTATACAGCATGGGTTTCTGTCAGATTGAGCCGACCTTCCATCCCTGTTCCACACGAATCTCAGACTAATCCCTGAACGGTTACACAAATATCGGCTCATTTCAGCCACAAGCAGCTGAATGCCAAGTTTCCAGACACTCTCAGTCTCACACAGACATTCTGGAGTCCCCATGATCTGCACAACTCGGTCCGACCCCAGATTCTCGTCCCCATGGGGAGAGGGTGGAGGGCAAGAGTCAATTATTGGCGGAGATTCCACTTAATACAGACATTGAACGATTGAACCAGAGTCCCGGTCCGACATGGGGAAATGAATTGTTCAATGATGGCGTCGTTCGGACTGGCCTAGACCACGATGTACCATCCACGCTAATGGAATACGGCCGAGGTTTGACTTTGTTCGCCTCGAGCCAACAGTTACAACTTGCTTTTTCTATCTTGACTGCTTCATTCTCCCAAAGGTCGAATAACTATAAGATGCTCTGCTTCGCTCGTCGATAACACTTCTCTATCTCATCATCACTCTCATCCTCATCTAGATTCAAGTCTTCTACACTTGATCTACACTCCACACTCTCAATCATCCGCCACAATGTCTTCCACCAAGGTCGACAATGGAGTCGTCGACTCAAACACCGCCCACGAGGCAGCAGCCGCCACAGAAGCAGAGCGCAACATGGGCCTCATGAAATCCCTGAAGCTCTACAAGAAAGCCTGTCTCTGGTCCGTTTTCTTGTCTCTCTGCATCATCATGGAAGGTTTCGACGTCGTTCTCCTGAACAACCTCTTCGCCTACCCTCCCTTCCAGCGCAAATTCGGTGTTGAGCAGCCTGATGGTACATACCAGCTCACGGCTGCTTGGCAGTCTGGTCTCTCGAACGGTACCCTCTGTGGTCAGATCCTTGGTCTGTTCATCAATGGTATCATCGCTGATCGATTCGGCTACCGTAAGACGCTTATTGGTGCCCTGATCGGTTGTATTGGTTTCATCTTTATCATCTTTTTCTCTGAGACGCTTGTTCAGCTTCTTATTGGAGAGATCTTCATCGGTATCCCGTGGGGTGTTTTCCAGACTCTCACGACTACTTATGCCTCTGAAGTCTGCCCTACCCATCTTCGCGCTTACCTTACCACCTACGTCAACCTCTGCTGGGTTCTCGGCCAATTCATCGCCTCAGGTGTTCTTCGCGCCATGGTCACCCGCGACGATCAGTGGGGTTACAAGATCCCCTTTGCTCTTCAATGGATGTGGCCTGTCCCTCTCATCATTGGAATCTACCTCGCCCCCGAATCCCCCTGGTGGCTTGTCCGCAAGGGCCGCATCGAAGAAGCCAAGCTTTCCCTCCAACGCCTTACCGCGCGCAACAGCGAAGTCGAATTCAAGCCCGACGAGACGATTTCGATGATGGTACACACGAACGAGATGGAGAAGGAAGCACAGGCTGGTACTTCATACACTGATCTCTTCAAGGGAGTTAGTCTGCGAAGAACCGAGATTGTGTGCTTTACTTGGATGGTTCAGACTCTTTGTGGTGCTACCTTTATGGGATATTCTACCTACTTCTACCAGATGGCTGGCATGGCTGTTGAGAACAGTTTCTCCATGTCTCTTGGTCAATATGCCATCGGTGCTGTTGGTACTGTCTTCTCTTGGTTCCTCATGGGCTGGTTCGGTCGTCGCACTCTTTACCTCGGTGGTCAAGTCGTCATGTGCGTCATCCTCCTCACAATCGGCTGTGTCGCATTCGCCGGCAAGGAAAACGTCGCCGCTCAATGGGTCATCGGATCCCTCCTTCTCATCTACACCTTCACCTACGATTCCACTGTCGGACCCGTCTGCTACTCCCTCGTCGCCGAACTGTCCTCTACCCGCCTCAGAACCAAGACCGTCGTCCTCGCCCGAAACTCATACAATATCGTTGGAATCATGACCAACATTATCACTCCTCGCATGTTGAACCCTTCTGCTTGGAATTGGGGAGCCAAGGCCGGTTTCTTCTGGGCTGGAACCTGTGCCCTTTGCGCTGTCTGGACATATTTCCGTCTTCCTGAGCCCAAGGGACGTACTTACGGAGAGTTGGATGTTCTCTTTGAGCGTGGTATCAGTGCGCGCAAGTTTAAGACTACCGAGGTTGAGAGGGTTGATGCTGAGTTTGATGGTGTTGCCAAGGAGAAGGGGTCTGCTGTTTATGTTGAGCAGGTTGCTAGCAACCAGTCTTAGATGGTTAAAATGATGGAAGATATGAGCCATGATGGTTTGAGTAGTGTTTAGTCCTTTTAGCAGTTTCTCAAGCAAAGCAATTGAGCAATCTTTATATTAAACTGGTGCAGCTGACTGTGAATGCTCTTGACATGGAATTTCTCAGTCCATGGGCAATTTGCAACCTCATACAATACATTACGATTTCCTAACATGTGACAAACTTGTTCTCCGACGGCAGCGTCCTTGCTCCATGCCTGTCACTTCATCAGTCTGACCCTCTACTTAAGACATAGACAAGCCAACTCTGGAGGTTTCTCAACCTAGCAAGCATTTAATATCGGATATCTAGTTTAAGACTAGTATCTGACCCCAATCATAGAGCTCATGGAACTAGCCTCTAAAGGCTCCAAACCTCCAAGTTACGGTATCGAGCGACAAGTGGATTCATCTGCCTGAAACCGATCCGTCCACCACGAACAACAGGTCCAGTCGATCGATCTACATCCTCCCACGAGAATAATTCCAACCCATTAATCGAAAACTTGACGTCTCGCTTGTCGTGAACAACCTCAATCTTGTAATAAGCGCCCTGCGTATCCTCCACATCAGGCAGCGGATCAGCTCCCTGCGCCACAAGATGAAATCCAGGCGACTTTCGCAAGTTGGCAAGATGAAAGGCTCTCTCCTCTGGCCATCGGCGCCGGAAATACGAAGCATGCAGCGTTCGGATGTCGCTGGAGTGATATTGCGGGTAAGACCCGTTTCGGGGTTTGAGATCCTTGCCGAAGATGCTTCCACCGTCTTTGGCGGCTGCTGCGCCGAGGAAAATTATAGCTAGGCCTGGTTCTTCGATGGGTGAAAACTCCCAGGTGATCCGGATGCGTTCGGGGAAGACTTAGGGGACCCAGTAAACAAAGTCGCCTGGGGCAGCTAGTTCGAGAGTGTTGTTGAAGACGGTGGCTTTGACGGAACCTTCGGCGACCCAATCGACAATTGCATCGATGTTGTCAAAAGTATTTCTGTAGAGAAGCTTTTCGGACATGGCGGAAGCGGCCAGGAGAGGGTATAGGAGTAGACTTCGCATATTGTTTCTTTGGAGGGCAAATATTCCGTTGACTCTTGAGCAAGAGAATTCGGTCGGTGGCTATTGTTATATATGATTGTATTTATTTGTTTCGTCATATCATTTCCCGATGTGCTCATACTTTAGTCTCGCATTTCGGAGGCAGATATGCCGAGGTTAGCAGTTGCGATCCTATCATCTACAAGGATTTGAGAGCGGACATGCTACTGAATTGAGTTTAGGTACCACCTTGCAATCCGATTCGATTATTCGCGAGCAAAAGACGTTATTCACTTTTCGTACCTGATCAAAGAGAACGATCACGTGTTTAAGATATTGCGACACCAGTCAGGCAAATAGAACGAGACCCGAGCCATCAGGCTGAACAATTACCAGTAATATTTACGCCCACAAATCTAGACGTGTTGGAAATAAACTTTGCTCAATGCATTTACCCAATTACTGAGAATTATAACTCCGCTGCCTACACAGAACTTTTAATCTGCCTTAACATAAGGTTCAGGCTGGCTATAAAATGCCCTCTTTCCTCATATCTATCCGGTTTTCTTTGCTTTTCCTTCTCCCAAGTCAACAATCACAATTGCATTCCCACAATCACCCGAACAATAACCACAGGTTATACAGAACAACCACTTCACAATGCCCGCCGAAAGTGTTCTTTACCTCTTCGGCCCTTTTCCCAACGAGGACCCTTCCACCAACATGAACCCTCTACCAGAGATATCGAGTTACGAGATCAACCACCAATCAAACGATAAGAAGCTCCGTGACTCTACGCTCAAGGGCAATCTATGGATCTGGGAGTCTACGATGTACGAGGCTTTAGGTCCTCATGAACATATCCTCACGTTGATCGGCCTAAAACACTGCCCCAATAAAGACGACAAACCTCGGTTCCTGAAGCTCGAGAAATCACCGCATGGAAACCTTCACGACCGCATCATTCAGGGTAGTGCACCACCTATGGCCACACGCATGCGTATGGTCCTCAATCTTGCAGAAACCTTGCAGCATATTCACAGCCAAAAGATCATTTGGGGTGCCCTCTGCCCTCAGTACCTCCTTCTCTTCGACAGCTTTCACATGAAGCTTAGCTGCTACAAGGGTTTTCGTCGAGGTGATGACTTCTTCGTGGGTGCCTGTGAACTGGATACCCATGAAAGGGTTCCTTTTTTATTGAGACCCGGCTATGAAGTTACCGCACCCGGATATATATGTAATACCACTGCCCATGAGCAGGAAATGTTTATGCTTGGGTCTTGTATCTGTGAGATTACGGAGTGGGCGATTCTATATAGCGAAATCGACAGAAACGAGTATGAGGAGAAGCTTAGGAAGAGGGAGCTTCCACCAGTCAGGGAGAATAATCTTGCAAAGGATGTGATTCAGAAGCTGTGGAAGTTCAAGTACAGCTCGGCTGAAGAGGTCTCCGATGACATTCGCAAGCTTCTGGACTGAATGAGTGCCTATAAAGTTCAATTAAATTTTCTATAGAGAATATGACAACATCCTGCCTACGTGTAAAATACCTCCCAATAATTCCCAGCCTCAAAGGGTATCAGGTCTAACCCCAACCAGCCAAAAGTGGCAAGTTTATAAGGTGGGGACATCCACCCACAACGCGCTTGTCTCCGCATCTTCAACTTCAGCTCAACCTCATCGTCTTTCACCATGTCCACCAGAACATCAAGAGCATGCGATCCATGTCGCCTTCGCAAAGTAAAATGCAACGGCTTAACGCCCTGTTCTCAATGCGGTCATCTCAACCTCGCGTGTGTCTACTCAGCCCCGCCCACAAAGCGGAAGCCGACAATTAGAGGAAGATTGGTTGCGCAGATACGCGAGGGCGGATGCCGATCTGATTCAGCTTCGCCTCAAACCTCGCCATCGTATATTCCTACGAGTAATGGGACGATATACAACGCGGATTTCTTTATGAAATTGGTTTCGGAGTACGAACGCGCCGTGTTCCCTGTCAACCCGATCATTCTTCCATCTGAAGTCGTCGCTGCGATTGAGGGTATGGAGAATAGCTATGAGGATGCAGCATTCGTCTACGCGTTCGCCGGATCGACGATCAATTTATCCCAAACGACGTGGAATCCTGATGATGATATTCTTGCAAGGATGATGGATCTGCTCTCGCTAGGCACCAAAGCACACAGACAAGCTGAAATGGGAAAAGGTTTTCTAAACAAGTTACCAGTCAGCGTCAAGCGCGTCATGACGTGTATTTTTCTGGAGAACTGTCTCATGGCGTTTGAGAGGATGGATAGAGGGTTGGTTATGTTGAGAGAAGCGGGGACGTTGATGCAAATGATGGACCTTGATCGGTTTACGGATGGGTCGTTGAGTAATCATGAGATTGCTACGAGACAGAGACTCTACTGGGAGGTTTCCATCCATGAGCGATTTGCGACGATTGTCACTGGATATCCAGCTCTTTTACCGCCGTTGAAGACTGGTCTGCCTATACCAGATCATGAAATCCCGTCTGGTATCAACGAAGGTTTTAATCGGTTGATTCATCTGTTCAACGTTCTGGACGATGAATTCTTGACTCAATGGAGGGCTCAACGGGATCCATCAAGTACAGGACCAGAGATAACAGCTGCATGGATTGAACATAAACAAGCTCAACTCGACCAAGACGAAATCGACGCAACAGAAACAGACAACACATTAATCTCAAACGGCTGCGAAGGTCTAACAGAACTGCAACACGCAGACCTCTTCATAACTCGTCTCTGGATGCGTATCCTAGTATGGCAACTCGCCCTCTGCCAAGGCCTCTTACAATCTGCACCACCACAAAACTCACACGAGGGCTTCTCAATGCACTTCCCCGCACAACGTCTCTCAACCCAACTCCGCAACTTGGTCGATAGGTTAAAAAGCTTCGACAGCGTCGCGTTGCACGGACCGGGGATTATAGCCAAGTTGTTTGAGATCACCACTACGGTAGCGGACGTGCTGGCTTTACCTGGTGCGGATGGTGCGGAGGATAGGGTGGAGGATTTTCTGTTTCTGAATACGTTTCTGTTGAGTTTTGATAGGATTCATGAGAATCAGCGGGAGTATCTTAAGGGCAAGTTGAGTGCGTTGCAGGATGCGCAGGGATTTGGGAGTTTGGCTACGTATAATGCTGATGGGTGGTTATCTCCTGATGGACTGTAATTGTTGTATTAGTAATAGAATGCGCGTAACCCGGGGCTCATCCTGAGGACACACTTTTCATTAAGACACTTGTTAAACTTTCTACTCGCCTATTTGCGATACATCATGATCCAACAACCCAAACCAATTCCGGCTTCCAGACATCCAATCTGAGACAACCGCGGATCCTCTGCGAGAAGGCATGTCCGCTCCCGCGTTGGCATCTATCGATTGATCAATCACAGGCAGAAGACCAAGTTGACTTAAATAAGCATCGAACTCGCCCTCAATGTCCTCCATCGCATCTTCTTCTTGATGCGACTTGGCCTCCACATACAAGGCCGCAACGTCACTGATCACGCGACAAAGTGAGAGCATAATTGAGAAGAAGCCGTTCGATTATCGTTAGATCTGCACAGTAGATGGAGGGATATTTACTATTGAGATGAAGTGAGATACGTTGTCGAGACTCTTTGCGTCTTGGACGCGAACCAATTGGTGAACCAATGCGATTCGCTATGCAGACTCGATCAGCTGTATGACAATTGACGCAACGCAAGCTTCCATCGCAACGAAACCGAATTGCAAATACATCGCGTTAGTCCTTATTTGATTGTAGATGGGGAGTCATGGATGCGTACCTTGCGATGACGGCATTCATCGCACTATTTTCCATATGAGGTATGGATTAGTCTAAATGTCTGTGGAACTGGCAGTGATACTGGAGTGGACATCACTGGCTACTTACGGCTCGTCGCGCGGTATCGTCGGACCCTGCTTGCCCGGGACTAGTTCTGTGTTCTTCCATATGCAGTAGGCTGCTCTCGTCTGAAGATGTTACTTGTGTTAATTGCTAGTTACAGAAACAGAATGTGTATGTCTGTTTCTAATAGTGGTGTTGTTGAATATCGGAAGTCCTGGAAAAGCACGGGGCCAGCAATAGCGGAGTTTAATACTCCGCGGACGAGTCTAATGCAGGCCATGGTGGAGCATATCTCTTGCGTAAAGATAAGGCAGCTTAATTAAAACTATCCTGCGCAGTATTCATGGAAAATAATATATTACCCTGCTGTAACTCTCAGAGAATACGATCAAGAAGTAAAGACAAGTCTTTAACTTGAAATAAAGATACATTGAAAATCTCAAGAAAACGAGTGAGGGGCACCTAGAGTGCTACGATACTTCTTAGTTCCAATCGCCCTTGACTTTGAAAGCCAACTTCTATCTCTAGTAGATCTTGAAACCGGGTGGGACGCAATAAGGGCTCTTGCTCCTCTTGAAAAACTTGCAGACGGTTCCGGGAGGGCAGTCACCAGCGTCCTATGTCGACGAATTTGTTAGTTATTCATTCTCAAGTAACTTGCACTGAAAGTACGGATAATTCCTGTGTTTACTCACCACCCAGACACCGCTAGTGCTGCAGACTTCCCAGCCAGTGGTGCCAGAGCACTGGTAGGTTCCTGGATCGCATTCAACTTCATCGTCCATAGGCGCGGCCTTGGCAGCAGTGAGACAAGTAACCAGAGCGAAGAGGATGTTGGTGAACTTCATCTTAACGGTTGACTGGTCTGTTGAGAAGAAGATGGAAGTTTGATGTGAGATTCTGTTGCGTGAATGCTGCTGATGAAGAATGCTCTTGTTGTACTTGAGCTGACGGTCCTTATATACCCAACCTTGGTATACTAAATATAGTTCCAGTAATTGAGACGTCACCCGCTTCATAAAAGCTGGCTATGGCCATGGGGCTAAAAAAAATTCAGCCCCAAGCCTTCCGCCGTCTACGTTCGGAGGTCAACCACACATAGAACATCATCCGCCAACGGACGGAAGTGGGGCTGATGAAATGCCACGATGGATTCCTTTCCACAACGGAAATTTAATTGCCTGTTACATACAGATGGCTATTTGACTTTTTCCTGTGCATTTAGCTGAAGATGGTAAACGCTGTTTGGCTTTGCTAAGCCAGCTGCTTTATTTAGAACGGGCGGAACTCAAAACTCTCTTGTGTACCTCAGCCTCATGAACTTTGTTGTCAAATAATAGATATGTTATCAGCGCAGCACAGAATAGCGAATATGTTCCGTTTTGTTTGGAAATGTGTAGGGGAACTTCGACTCTTGTGCTACAGTGAGATATGACTATCGTGTTGAATTGTTTCTTTCTCAAACGGGGACAATGCTTTGGCCCCTCTGCATGTCTTATCGATTATTCCAAAGTAGAGTCTCACAACATTTCAGATAATTTAGAATCTTTTCTATCAGGATTCTAATCACTCTCTCCCCAACCAATTGTAGCCTTTACCATCTTCTAAGCCATTGCGTAGTCTGACGCCAATGTCGTAGCTGAATGCCAGCGCCTGCGCATAACTTGAAGTACTGTCGTTCCTTGATCGTTAACCTGCCTATAATTAGTATTATATTCTAAATATTGGTTACTAAGTCAGATGAAGACTTAAAAGGGAACGAGATGGCAATAAGTGAAGGACAAATGAATGAATAGAAGCAGATGATGTGGCCTCAAAGATTAGAAGCACACTTGTTAGACAAATTGTATCAGGAATGGTAACTATTATAACGTAGACCATGAGCGTCTAGTCAGCCCACCGACCATTGAACACCATCACGAACACGTCAGTCTTTGGGCAGCAAAACGTTCTTTCTCGTTCCGAGGCCCATTCATCACAAAAAGATTTCCTGACTCGCTTTCCGTTCCAGACGAGCCGTAACACGACCAGTACGACGTTGTGTTGGTCCGATGTCGAGCAGTAACCGAGATTATTGCATGCCTGATATGGGGTGATTCTTCGACATCCTTGTCGCCCTGTTGGTTCCATCATTGAGACTTTTTTTTTAACGTCTTGGCGAAGCGCTGATAGGAGATTGAAAATGGTGAGTCATTGGGGTAGAACATTACTTAAGCAGTAAATTAAAATATCTCACTTATTAGATCCTTGATGTCGTTTCCTAACGCTGTTGTATTCACCCTCCCAGTTCCCACGACGTCATTACTGACAAACATCAAATGACACTTACGAATCATCAATACCTCCACGAAGATCAGCGAAGAGCTATTCGTGGCGAGGCTGTTCCACGTCTTTTAGATGACCATGTTTCTTTAAGCGCACTCATTCGAGGAATTCGTCTTCACCATGACTTTGCGACAAGTGAAACTGTCGTTCGTCACAGTCTTATGTTACCTGCTGTCGCTAGGGCTTGTAATGCCCGTCTCATCATGAGTAACCAAGTCCCGAACCAGATGGAGGAGGACGAACAGCCGTATTGCATATGGCATCCCGATCTGGCCACCGAGGAGACCTATCGTGCTTTGGCTCTAAAGTTTCCCAGTATGCGCTATCAGGTCGGTCGTGCCTGTGCTACTGCAGGTTACTACGACCTATACAAAGAGTTGGATCTTCTTCCGGAGGTATCAATTGCCGAAGAAGCTCGGGAAAGCCATACAGAGGGTGGTAAGCTGATTTATGATTATGTTGACTTGAACTGTACGACTTGGTAGCTGATCTTTGAAAAACTCGAATAGGTAAGCTGATTTATGATGAGATCATGGGTTGCAAGTCGCGTTACGCTATTATGAATGACTGCAAACGCGAAGTTGAGACGTACGAGGATGATTACGAATATCCGGCGTATTTGAACGGCGATACTGAAGTACGATGGCGCCTGAAGGCTCGACAGAAACTGTCAAGGGATGAACTGCAGGATCTCCTTCCATGCATTAAGGAAGACATGCACCTTGATATCGAGAAGCAAGAGGTGGATGAAGAGCATGGCACGCTCAGCAATGAAGAGGCGAAATTGCTCTGGCAGCCTCTTCCTCAAGATCTTCCCACTGTCAAGAAAACGTTGTTACTACAGATGGCCGCTTACGACGGCAACATTGAACGTTTTGCACGACTAGCTGGTGGTGGAAGGACGCTGTCTCAACTCGATCTCGAATGTGTTGAACGTGGAATCCTTCACCACTCCATGTTCGCACGCTGGTGGGCAGACCAGGTCAAGGAGGATACTGTGTATGCAAAGGCTGTCCCGCATATAACCTGGATCCAGGAACCTATTATAGCACGTCGTATCATGGTCAACGATTATGCTTATTTTGAGAAACGCTGGCCGGCTGGAGATCCAAAGCCGTATATCATTTGGTGGCCTCTACGACCAGATGCTCAATTCCTTCTCTTTTTATTAGAAAAATGTCCAGAGATCACGATGCAAACAGCGGCTGCCGCCATTGTATGCGATTACGATCATGTCTACGCTGCTGCTGATCCAGAACCCAGCACGGACTTGTGGGAAGTTGCTTCCTACTCCACAAACCCTTTCTACCGCGAGGACCAGGAGAAGCGCGCGAAGGAAAAGAATTTCGACCTTGGTTGGAACGGTTGGAAAGATCTGATGCCGCTATATCGTCAATGCGATTTGATGAAGACCAGAGAATTCACTGTTCTAGAACCATATGAAGGAGGGATCCGAGACACAGTCGGGCAGTACGAGGTTCCCACTATCTATGAAAAGATTGTCAATACCGGCGATGTGCAAGTCAAGGTCTGGGAAGGTGTTGGCAGGGTATCATCGGTAAACTGAGCGTGTTTATTCAGCAGGGCTGACATCTTCCGCATAGAGTAGTCAGGCTATTTGTTTACTAGGGCATTGGAAATATTTCTCAGATATACCATTAATAGATGTTGAAATGCAATACCTAGGCTCATCTGATGTGATCTGACAATGATGGAGAGAATTGACGCTCGACTGAGCCAAATTTGTAACATGCAAAGGGAAGATACTTTTAATACCAACGCCATGGGGCCAGCTTGTTGAAAGGGTAAGCATCGGGGTAGTGATTGAAAGTTTCAAAATGAAAGTGTACATTGTAAAAGTTGTCGTATCATGTTGCTATATTTACTGACGTTCCCCTTCCTGAATGCAATCACTACAGCTTAACTATAACGAGATCCCCAATTACTCCTATAACACTGTTACTAATTGGTGCAGCAATAATATCACCCTGCTTTGACACAGCAGATGTCAAAATTGACGCAGGATAGAAGTGCTGAAACTACCCTACACAAACGTCGCGTCTTGGCAAGCTCTTCACTTAGCGCGTCACACTAACCTACCATGACGCGTCGCCTTACAAGTTTAAGGTGTGGCGTCCAAGCTTAACGAAGTGCCGATTTAGGAAGTTATCACGACACGTTATATATCTCACGTACGAGCTTACTCCTTCATCATGCTTAGAATGGTCTGGACTATCAAAGCATTGACATATCACCCACGCCTTATCAGGACAACCACGAGTTACCCCAAGGCCAAGACTGGGCATCAATACCATTACCAATACCAAGCTTCCCCAAGCATTCCAATGATCCGACATTAACCGTTTGACCACTCTGTGATCGTGCGAACATCCCCTCATTTCCCCAATGATCCTCAGATCAGCCTACCCAAAGATGCAAACGCGGCAAACATATCCAGAATAAAACGGACCAAGCCGCTCCGTACAAGGATCACCCGGCTCATTCCCGACACCGGTCGACACACGTTGACCGAGACAATTGACCGGTGATCCCGTAGAAGAACCGAGTTGGTCAAACATATAGACGATCCGAGTGGTCTGTTGGTAAGACAAGCAACAAAGTGAAACAAGAGCGTTATCGAAATATTCTAGAATAAAAAATCGCGCACAAGGTCGGGACCTGAGATCGGGACGTGCATAACCCCCTTTTAGTGGATGCATAACCAATCGCGGATACCCGTTGAGACATAACAAGGAAATGCCCGTTGTTGATCGTTTTAATGAGCATGGTTAGTGGTCGTGTCTCGGAGCACCTTACTCGTGTACTTTCATGTCGTGCAGATCTTTGCCGCGGGCAAATGTACCACGCAAGCAAGCGCGGCTAGACTAACCCAGATAAGAAAATGCGACGGAAGGACGGGTGTTGTCAGCATAAAATCCCGTTTTTCTAGAACGATTTAAAGGATAATTTATGACGAAGTTGTGCATATATGCTGATCACCCGAGCTTACCCGTACAAGCAAATCAGATAATCAATCTCATCATCTGATATTTCAGCGATCGTCGTTGAGAAATTACCTGCAGAAACACCATCAATCACGTAAACGTTCTCCCCAGCTTCAAAAAAAGCACAACTCTGGGGAAAGTCCCTCTTCCCCATGGGGGCTCGTAAAAAGTATGGTTCTCATCACTAATGAAAACTATCGTCTCCAGACTTGAAATCTGATGCTGCAATTTCTCTGACTATTTGTCTCGCGATAATTGGGGAATCAGGGACCTGAGCGTGGGCCTATTGCGGGTATGCCAAGACGAGAATGGAGTTTTGTTAGTCATAGTAATGCTCGAGCCCGTAATAATAAAGCAAGGACGTTTTTGACGAGATTAATTGTTGAGAGATTGACGAGATCAATAGATATTCAGAAAAGAAAAGATGATGAGTTACTGAGATTGATATGGACTTTTTTAGTATGCTGATACCTTGGGTTGTCGTTGTCTTTAAGTGGCGGTTAAATGAGGCTCAAGATTCTGTCAGAGTGACATCCCTCCATCCCTGACGTCAAAACCCCGGCATGCCCGAAAAGCACAGACGAAATCCTCTCTTCGGCCAAATTTCGAAGCATCAAAAAGCCAAGGAACACTCGCTCAGTATCCGACTGGCCCGGCAGTAATCCACATATATCTCACCGAACGGGACCGACTGCAATTAATACCCTGTTTTGGAATGTCCCCCATGGGGGCAGTGTTCTGTGGGTATTCGCCCCTTGGACTCTGGGGATTTCTGAGGCGAGCGATATTACACTTTGTTAGCAGTTTCTGGGCATTTACCATGACGTCCCGGTGATCCCAGCCCCTTATCTGTCAGACCATAGACTGCGCTATTTAGAAACGAGGCGGACGGTTATAAAGTTTGCTTTTTTTCCAGTTTAATCTTTTCTCGTCTATCTCCAGCTCGTCTCTCATTCACATCTCAATCTCAAGTCCTGGTGACATTTATCCCTTCTTTCTCCTCTTAGCCCTACCATATAAAGAACTTGGCAAAATGAGCAAAATCGCAGAAAAACCTGCCCAAGATGGCATCATCTCTGACAAGCACGAGCACGACTCCAGCTCCCACGACGGCCACGATTTCCAGACCGTCAACGAGTCGGCTGACAACTCAAACATCTACTCCCAAGGCGGCAAGAACTTTCGAACCCTTACACGATGGGACACCATCTTTATCCTCGTCGCCAACCAGGTCGGCCTCGGTATCCTATCGCTCCCCTCGACTCTCAAGACCCTTGGCTTGGTCCCTGGCATCATAGCCATTCTCGGCATCGGCGGAATGTCTTGGTATACCGCCTACGAGCTTCTGCAGTACTACAGACTTCATCCTCAGGTGCTGAATATCGTTGATATGACGCGTTTTGTCGGTGGACGAACTCTAGAGAGTATTGCTGGTGCCATGATGATGATTCAGGTCATCTTTGTTGCTGCTTCTGCTATGGTTACCATGTCTATCGCCCTCAACACCATCTCTGGTCACGCTACCTGCACTGTCGTCTTCATCTTTATCTCATGCGCTGCATGCTACCTCTTCTGTATCCCCCGCACGACCAAATTTGTCTCAAACCTTGGAATCCCCAACGCTGTCAGTGTTTTGGCCGCTTGTCTTATCGTCATGGTCGTTCTTGGCGTTGATGGTCCTCGAGGTGTTGACAAGATGTCTGAGTGGAGCCGAGAAATCAACATTGTTGGAAACCCCACTTTCCGTGATGGTCTTAACGCCTGCTTGAAGATTGTCTTTGCTTTTGCTGCCAACCTAAGCTTTGTTGTAAGTTAACCAATACGCGTTTGCATGAATATAACTAACACCACCAGGGATACCTTGCTGAGATGGCCAACCCTATGGAAGACTTCAAGTTCTGTCTTACTGTCCTTGAGTGTGGTTCCATGACCCTGTATGTCGTCTTCGCAGTCATCTTCTACTGCCTCGGAGCCGAACACACCACTTCGCCAATCTTGGGATCTACCGCCCCCATCTTCTCCAAGGCTGCCTATGGTGTCGCCATCCCTGCTATTTTCGCTACTGGTCTCGCCTACGGTCACATTGGCTCCAAGTACATCTTTGTCAACGTCATGCGCTGGACAGGCAACCTCCATGAAGTCACTGCCAGCTCCGTCAAGTCATGGGGTACCTGGATTGCCTCCGTTACTGGTTTCTGGATTGTTGTTTTCATCCTGTCCAACGCCATCCCTGTTTTTGACTCTATCCTTTCCATCACTTCCGCTACTACAATCTCTTGGTTTACCTACGGTTTCAGTGCTGTCTTTTGGTTCCACATGAACCAGGGTATGTACTTCCGTGACTGGAAGAAGATCAGCCTGACCATCGCCAACGCCGGTCTCATTGCTCTGTCCCTCTTTATGAACGCAGCTGGTCTGTGGGCTTCTATCACTGAGCTTCTTGACATTTTCAACTCTTCTTCTGGTGTTCGTGGTGTCTTTTCTTGTGGAGACAATGCTGCTGCATAGAGTTATGTGTTACTAGATGTACTATAGAATGATTGAGGTTAGCGATTTATTTATTACTTGTTAAGATTTAATCTCCGTCTACGTGACTCATGTCAAGTAATCACACAGCATATCTTATAAGCCGAATGAACTATCACCGTCTCCAAGGTATGATCGTAGTGCTAAAGAAGTATGGTAAATCCGTTTATCTTGATCCCATTGCTAGATACTGTTGTAAATTTCTTCCAGTGGTTTGATAACCCCCTGATAGAAGAGAGACAAGAAAGCCGGATCATCCAGGCTTGTTGATCTAGTATCGAATCTGCATCGGATACATCGATCCACAACATCTGCATATTTGCCCCCATCTCGACTTTCAAGCTTTCCCACTAGCCGCTTAGCAATCTCAAGTTTTGTCAAGACGTCCACGTTTCCATGTTCATCCAAGTCGCCGGGCTCTTGAAAGTCGAGTAAACGTTTGCAAAATGATAGTTCGATTAGTGCAACGCCAAGCGAGAAGGTGATCTCGTTGGAGACGGATGGGTCTCGACGCCGTGCGGGGGATGTTTTAGGGTCTTCCTGAGTGAAGCGCTTGGAAATGTAAGGGCGATCTGTTTGAATGGTTCTATCACAACGTTTCAAGAAGTATATCTCTGTCGAGTCCCATGTATCGTTTAGCCAAGCCGTGGCATGAAACTGCAAGACAGCTGAAGCCAATGAGGCAGCAATCCTGAACCTGAATGGAATAGGCTTGTCAGAATGATACTTTTAGTATACAGTTAAGGCTCCCTGATACTGACTTTGTCTTTGTTCCCATTGGGTCCGAGTTGCACAGGATATCTTCCAATGAACTGAATCCATCCCTGCCCTTTAACTCCTCTCGAGGATTAACAAGATGCAAGAAGTGCTCCCAGGTATCATCAGGGATGAAACCTAGACACGTGTATGAATCTGCGGCTTGTGCCAAAGTGTCACAAAGGTCTATGATTGGGGTCGTAGCTAGCTTTGTTGAGGTTTGAGGTATGTGCATCGTGTTTCGAGGTGGCTGTACGCTGATGATAGGCATCTTCGACTTTTGACGAACGGATATACTTGGCAGAGCTGCAGGGTCTGGTTTTGTGACTACCAAAGGCCTATTTGGTGTTTTGTCAGCGCTCGTCAATTCGATCATGCGAGTGTCTGAAGAAATAGAATCTACACGATTCAAGTAGACTTACGGTGTAGGGGCCATCTTTGGCTCAATCTCCAACAGTTTCCATTGCCATGGAACAGCAGAAGTCGAAGTTCCACTTAGCTCAACACTTAGTAGTATCTCGAACCTAGGGTCGACCATCAAGCATTTCCGTACAGTGGACATCTCTACGACATCTAGTGGAAGATTGGCGACATGCGTAATGTCACATGAACAAACCTTGGACCAACATGAGCTCAAGGACATAAACAGCCTTTGAGCATACTTCCCAACTCTTAACCAATGCTTTGCTGCTGCCTTGGAGTCTCGATCTGCTCGCATGGGTTCCAGAGTTCGTGCGCCTCCAATTAGCGTACTGATGCGACTCACATCACTCTCGATAGCACCGGCCAGTTCCATATATTTGTCGCCGTTGAAACCAATTTTCATCCTGCGACGGAGTTCGCGCCCAGTGTTGAAGAATTTATCGAGCAGATTAGCATCAACTGTATTATCTTTGACCCAGGTAGGCTAGTTAGGTAAGGTTGTCAGACATGTCGTAACAGTCGTTACAGACAGTGGGACTTACCTTGAAGTCTTCATCCAGGTCTAACTTGCTTTTCAACTTTTCGATCCGCTTGTTCAGCCTCACCACGGCCTTCCTATAGACTTGATACTCCTCATGTGGCCCAAACTGCTTTCTGAGCTGTTTAGCAAGCCCTTCGTCTGCCCATGCAGTGGAGCTTGGGTCATTCAGGAGTTCATCAAGGGTGTTTTCAGGAAGAAAGAGTCCCTGTAATAGAACTTCGCACGACTGGCGGTAAATAGAGAGTGTTGTCGAGACTGACACCAGAATATCTTTCATAACCTCGACGTACTGAACCATGCTCGCAATGGTTTCTACACCATCTCGGTAGTGTTCAAGCCCCGAGATGAGGAGGGGAATGGACCCCAGAACAACACCCACAATCTCAAAGCCTGACATTCTGGTCGAAAGGAAATAGTGGTTCCTCAAGGATGATGCAACAGGATTAAATTAAATCAATCAGAAGTCAGCCGCATGGTTTCAGGTGATACATGACACGTGATTCAATGAATGTAATTGGATATAGCGGGTTGGGCATCATTACATGAAGGCGGGGTAATCATATTACATTCTCTAGGACGTTACTTCTGTCACAAACGACTGGACACTTTCTACTTATAGATTGTACTGCGAATATGGATTCAAAGGCTTCTTGGAATCTATCTGACTATCACAGGGAATGTCTAGCGTCTTTTCGTCACCTCATTACTACACCAAATTCTCTTACTCCGACAGTTCGTCAGGACCAGGAATTACTCCATGATTTCCAGGAAGACTTTGACAGATATAAAGTATGGGCTGCCAATGTGGGTGCTGGTAACTCGGGAGAGCACTGGCAGCTTTCTCTTGACTTTCGACTACAAGATGCTGCCTTTCTGAAAAGCCAAGTATGTCTCTACAGGTAAAATTGGCGGCTCATATCTCTAAGTATAAGTAGGTTGCTCGGCTTATTGATACACTATCGAGAACTGTAAGTAGTAGCTTCTGTCTTCTAGTTTCACTGAATCAAACTTTAACTAATTGACGAACAAAGGTCAAGAAAGGTAGGGCATACTCTTAGTATATCAGATGGCGACCTAGTCTACTATTTAAATGTACTGATCATGTTTGATACAGCACAAACCCTCTTAGATGGTACAAAAAAGCCTTTCGAAGAAGCTGAACCTTTTTTGCAATTTCCTGGAGCTGCCGATCCTGACCAAAGTGAAACCTCAGAAGATGATTCTCCGTGGGATATATCTGATGATAGCAGTGGCTCAGGCTGCGAGGGAGAACCTGGTATAGTCAGCTCTAAGCAATCACTAGATATTAGAGATGATTCCATCGAGGCAGCCCCAACGGAAATGGGTCAAGTATTGAAGTCTATCAAATTAATCATAGAGTGCCTATACAAACTCCCTCTGCGCAAGCCGGCACCAATCGATCGAGTCAAAGCGTCCAGAGGCCGCGACATGTCGCTCTATCAGCACTTCGATGTTCTTTACGTTAGAGATAAGTTTCCGCTTGCAGATGACTTTCTTGTCCACCGACTTGGAAACTTGATCTCGCGCCGACGACAACTCCTTGAATACCGGGTGACTCACACAGAACGACTACGACCACCTGTACAACATTATACAGAAGCTGGGGTACAACATCCGGGCATCCCAGAAGGTTCCAAGAGTGGTTCAGCTCCCAGTATCGCACCTCAAAATGCGAAATCAACGGTCTTGGATACAACCAGTCGAGACCAATCTTGGAACCATCTCACGAAGGCAACAGTTCAGCCAGCCCATGCTGTCATCACAAGTCTTGGAGGCCTATACCCACCATCTGTCACTGAATCGAGAATGTCGAGCGCATCAGAATACACAGAGAGCCAGAAGCTCAAGTTTCCGCCGCGGCCTTTGAATGAGGATGGACAGCCACTGATACAATTCGAGTGCCCATACTGTGGATTAGCCGAACACATACCGATCGAACCCTCACGGGCTTGGGAGTACGGTATTTGGAGTGCTCAATAGACATCGTGCTAATAATATCCAGATCACACGTTCTCCGAGATCTCCAGCCATACGTATGTACGTTCCCGGATTGTGACATGTTTGATCACATGTTCGAGAGCAGACAGCAATGGTTCAACCATGAGTTGGACTTGCACAGAGCCAGGTGGAGCTGCAATACATGCCCATCTCCGTACAATGATGACCGTACGTATCTTTCTTTTGGAACAGAAGAGAACTTTTTAATGCACATGACTTCGGTCCATCAACTAGCAGAGGCTAAACTAAATCGATCTATGGACGTATTTCGCCAGCCCAGCTCCATGGTTGAAGGGGACTGCTGCCTTTGCAAGAAGCACAGTCAAAAGCTCAAGTCGCATCTAGGCAGACATATGGAACAGATGGCTTTATTTGCGCTACCTCGTCCATCTTTTGAGGACCCTGGTTGTTCCAGTAACGCTTTGGCATATCGCTCTCATAGTAGCTCTAGGCATCTCTCGTCAGACTCTGGTATGATTTGTGTCTGGAGTTCTTAGATATCGTTTCAGCTAACAGATTCAGGACAAGGCCACTTTATCACCAGTGATAAGTACGCTGTGGGTTGGGTATGTGCGCTCCCTTTAGAGATGGCTGCGGCCGAAGGCATGCTGGACAAGGTGCACCCGCCTCCTACAGCGCAGGATCCAGACGACCACAACACATACCTCTTGGGCGAGGTCTGTGGCCATAATGTTGCAATTGCTTGCCTCCCAGCAAGTTTCTATGGAATTACACCTGCTGCCACAGTTGCAAAGCAGATGCTACGCAGCTTCAGGTCGATCCGCTTTGGTCTGATGGTAGGTATTGGTGGCGGCATACCTTCTAAAGATCACGATATTCGACTCGGCGACATTGTCGTTGGAAAGCCTACAGATACCAATGGAGGTGTCATTCAGTACGACCTTGGAAAGAATCTTCAACGACAGGACTTTGAACGGACTGGAATGCTTCATGCTCCGCCTCAAATACTATTGGCAGCTCTGGCTCCTCTTGAGGCTGACCATATAACTCAGGCCAGTCGGGTTACAGAGTTCCTAGCCAGCCTTCCTGAGGAGATGAAGAAACGGTTTAGTCATCCCGGTGTGTCGAATGATCATTTATACCTGGCCGAGTATCCTCATATCAAGGATGCCCAAACCTGTGAGGAATGCGATGATACTCAAAGGGTGAAGCGAGAAGATCGAGATGGGGTTGGTCCGGTTGTCCATTACGGGACTATTGCTTCGGGGAATCAAATTACCAAAGATGCAACAGTGCGTGACCAGCTTGGGCAAGAATTGGGGGCAATATGTTTCGACATGGAGGCAGCGGGCTTACGAGACTTTCCTTCCCTTGTTATTCGAGGCATCTGTGACTATGCAGATTCTCACAAGAACAAGATGTGGCAACCCTATGCCGCCGCAACCGCGGCGGCGTATGCGAAGGAGCTTCTCTCAGTCATCCCGCCACTCCAAGTTCTACAAAAGAATCCTAAATCACAGGCAGTATCCAGTAAGTCTCTTTCCTCTTGAATGTGATTAAATCTGGCGTGTCTCGGTAAGCTAATTTCCATTCCTCGATTTCAGTCGCAAGTGGAGACATCGATGTCTCGCAACATAGCAATGAGTTATTGTCTGAACCACTCGTTGACCATGAACGGACAAGGTACGTAGCCCATGTTTGTCATGAATATTGAACTAACAAATATGGAGCCACACATCGGCAGACCGAGTCACGGATCTCGTAATTGTTCAGGAAGCACGGTACGACAGTGACGATGTTAGAAGTAGCCCAAGATGTGAGAAGAGCACTCGAGTCCGTATTCAGCAGACAATCAAGGATTGGGCAGATGCAGCTGACGGCGAGCCTTTCCTTTGGATCACTGGTCCTTCGGGGGCTGGAAAGTCGACTCTTGTCCGTTCTGTAGCCGATTCATTCCATCAGGATAAACGGCTAGGTGCTGGCTATTTCTTCAAAAGCGGCGAACAGGGGCGCAATGGCACCAATCGGTTATTCTCCACTCTGGCTATGCAGTTAGCAGAGACCATCCCGTCTTTCCATATCTCGCTTCGGGCATCACTTGAGGATATCGATAAAGACCTGATAAACGAGAAGGACTTGAGGTTCCAGTTTGAAAAGCTCATCAAGGACCCGCTAGAGAATCTGCCCCCGATGGAATCAGACACAGCCCAAAGGATCATAATTCTCGACGCTTTGGACGAGTGTGAGCGCCCTGAAAACCTTCAACGGATTCTAGGCTTTCTTTTGGAGATCTGTAATGTCTCCACCATGCCTTCCGGGTTACGCGTGGTCTTTACCAGCAGGCCAGACCCTATAGTTGTCCATACCTTTGAACCTTTCATACACGATGGGCTAGCCCGAGAGCTCCCGCTGCATAGCATATTCCTTGAAGACACTAAGGAAGACATACGGTTGTACCTGGAGACAAACTTGATGCGGATCAAAACCCAAGCAAGAATCCAGCAAAACCCTTGGCCCACCGTGGCTGAGATCAATTACCTTGTCGAACTCTGTACATATCCGGAACCTCTCTTTATTTATGCTGCAACTCTCCTACGCTTCGTACACGATGAGAAGTCATTGCAGAGCCCCAAGAAACAACTGAAGATCTGGATTAAGCAGTGCGAAAATAATAAGTCACAGCTGCATCAGATGTATAACCTAATCTTGGAACAGATATTCGTCCTTGGAAAAGACACAGACTTCAATCGGCAGCTAGAGTTCCTCGGAGCACTTGCGCTAACTACCTTGCCACTTTCCCTTGCCTCTCTCACGTCTCTCTTCGACCTGGGGACAAGCGAAGTCACCTGGTGGCTTCCAATTCTGCATCCCGTATTAGACATCCCTTCCGATCCTCACTTACCTTTGCGATTGCTCCATAAGTCCTTTGCCGACTTCCTTTTCCGCAACGTCAACCCTGACGATTCCCCGTTGCATTTGAACGCTTCAGAAACGCATGCTGTATTAGCTACCCAATGCATTCACTTTATGTCTAGAAGACTGAGACAAGACCTCTGCGGGCTTCATAAACTCAATGCAAGTTCTGACGAGGTCGATTCCAGAACACTGAGTCGCTGCATTCCACCTGAACTTCGGTACTCCTGTCTTTATTGGGTCTATCACTTACAGGCTAGTCGGCGCCGGCTCGAAAATGGTGATGGAATTTACGATTTTCTCCTTCAACATCTGCTTCATTGGTTCGAAGCATTGTCACTTCTGAAGCTGGTGTCTGTTGGTCTGAAAGCACTTCAAGATTTGGCTGTTCTAGTTAAGGTTTGTTCACGTCCCATACGGCCTTTGCCTGTTCTAACTGCTATAGGACTCACGGAATAGTACACCTAAGCTAGTTAGTTTTGTGGAAGATGCCACCAAAGCTCTTTTTAGCTTTGGGCCAATTATAGAGGGTGCGCCGTTACAGACGTATGGCTTGTTGCTGTTGTCCTCCTCTGTTACAAGCCAAGTTCGGCAACAGTTTTGGCATGAGCATCTTTCATCGTAAAATCATGTCCAAGGAGGACATAGATACAGAGGCTACAGAAATTCAATGGCAGATTAATCCTGTGGAAAGTACCATTAGTGTCAAGTAGTTAGACACATGAAGTATTCAATTGATCATCTTTCTTCTATTCATCCTACTTCATCATTCATTCGCTCCTCGCTTGATCAAACAACAAAAAAAAACGCTCCAACCCAGTACTATATACAAGAAATGCATCTACATCCTACTTCTCAGAGTAAATACACATTTACTTTCGGTAAGTGTTCCAGGCAGAGTGCATACGAGTCTTCTGGCCAGGAGTAAACTCCTCGTAACAAACACTACCAAAGTTAGTATCAGATTCATCAACATTCTCAGGAAAACTTACTCATCAGAATAATCCATGTAGTTGTGGATAGGGTCATCACCAGGCTGGTTAGGGCAAGTGTCCATCCTAGCAGGGCATCCACTCGTCTGTCTAGCCTGAGCAGGGGTATCGGCAACAAGATCTCCACCATTGCAACCATCCTGGAAAGTGTGGAAAAGGTTGAACCAGTGACCAACTTCGTGGACGGCAGTTCCTCCCAGATTGTAAGGAGCGGCAGTACCACCGGGAACGGTCTCAGCGACGATGACGCAACCGTCGCGGATAAAAGTGGAGGATCCGGTAGAGACGTTAGGCTCAGGGAAGAAGCAGTATCCAAGAGCCTCCATGCCGTCAAGCTTGGCAACGTCGGTGAAGTACAAGTTGAGAGTCTTGTAATCACCCTGGCGAAGCTGACGCTTCATGGCAACTTCACCACTACCAGAAGCCCAGTTGGCGTTGGTGGTGAAGGTTGTGTCGACGAGTCTGAACTGGACATCCGAAGGTCCATAAGCATCGTTCAGAGCCTTGAGTTGGGCTTGAAGCTTGGCCTTGGAGATGTACTTTGAGGAAGAGGAAGAGACAACGTGGAAGTAGGTGTCGACTGTGATAGAAGCAGCAGCGACTTTGGAAACTGACTCGATCTTCTTCAGGTTCTGGGCATGCTGGACTTGCTCGGCTGTGGGATCGGCGATGGCACAGCGAGGAGGAAGGGCTCGGCCAGTGAGGCCAGCGAGGGCGTTGCCAAAGAAGAGAGCGAGGGCGAGCTTGGAAACCATGATTGCGATTGAAGATGAGATGATGAGAATATGGATTACAATGTGAGTCTACACCTCATATTTATGCTGATATCTACAATGAAGCGCAATCGTCTATTCCGCTGTCTCTTGGCGATCGTTTCCGCATATGCGATATCTCCGTTGACTCAGATCAAAGGTTCATCCCATCATGGCATAAAGCATAGTCCTTATCTCCCCGTAATAGGAGCTAGATTGAACAGCTCCATCATGAAGCCTGTTGACCTGCCGTATTGTGTACTTTTCTACCCGAGCCTACGCTGTTTGTACTCTAGTGTAAAACAGCGTACCCCTGTACCTTCTGTTCCTGGCAGTGTGCGCCGTACGAGAAAGCTGGAGTCACGCGGGCAACTTGTTATTGTTCAGACGTGATTGGTGCGTTAACCCTGGTTATTCCCCTTGTGAGTTCAACAAGCATTATCACCAAGTTGCAACTACCGAAGGGAGATATGGGGAACCTTTGCTAGTGTTGAGTAATAACGCGATGTCGCGATGTCAGGGATAGGGCTTGGCGTCGGCCAGTTCCGACTACGCGAGTCATATTCAATCACGTGCGATAAGATATCTCGTATAGCCGTAGGGTAAGTCATACCCGGTTGAAAAAAGAAATAAACAAGGTTAAAGGGAGATGTTTTTGCTGTTGCTAAAATGTAATTGAAATAGGCTACTGAAATAGATTTTATTATTTTAGTAATTCTCTAAGCTGCTGATATTCTTATTACCTCGGGAAACGAGTTTTATTCCTTTTAAGTATCTATGCAAAGAAGTGATTTTCTTAAACGCAGGTCAAACTACTAGATACCTTTGACTAACAGAAGTTCCCAGCACAAATTCTAAATAGCTGTAGTACATATTCAAGTGAAAGAATGAATAGCCGGAGACTTGCAGAGGAACAATTCAGTTTCAGTAGTATGACTTTCCGCTTGTCTGCATTCCGTAATACCCAACATTCCCTCTATGTTATTTTAGCTATCCAAGGTCCACTTTCTTTCGATTTTACAACTACCTACCACAAAGTATTTGAACTTTTTTTTTGAGAATTGTACCTTACAGAGACATTACATAGCTTAGTTCAGTTCTCTTACCCGTAACTCCCAATTACATTATCGTTAAAGTCAGAGTTGTTTATCCAGATCTGGGGCATCAACACCCCAAAGGTTTCGCCAGCTCTCTCAGGCGAGAAATGCACCGTTGGCCTAATTTGATCAACACCTCATTGTCCTATGCGTAAAGCCACACACTGTTTATAAATAAAGGTACACTGCTTAGAAGCTCAGCTATGTCTATGATGAATATCGAGAAGCTCACATGACCATCCTCAACTTGAGTTTGTCCTGCTCTACAATCTCGTCTTTCTTAGCGATAAGTTCCTCCATATCCCATGGACAGCTTACATACCGCCCTCCAAGCCACTCTCTGCGTTCAGAAGCCAACCATGCGATTGTATCACCAGCTATATCAGGCTGATGAGGAAGTGCGTTCCTAACCGCTTCGGGTGCTCCTTCGGTAATCTTTGTTTTGATCGCGCCCGGATTCACACAGAAAGCCAAAAGTCCTTGTTCTGCATACTCAACTTGCAGCGACTCGGTCCATCGTAGTACTGCAAGCTTTGAACTTCGATAGCTGCCGCTGCCGGGACGAACACTCAACGCGCCTGAAGACGATACGTTGATCATAATGCATGAGCCACCAGACTTGGCATAGCTTGATAATTGCATTGGGAGGAACATACGCGCCATGTTGAATAGTCCCCGAATGTTAACTTCCCATGTTCGCCAGTATACTTCCGGGTCTGAGTCGAGGAATGGTTTGTATGGTTCCATGTGCGCAGCATTGTTGACAAGAATATCCAATCGCCCGCTGAACTCTTCTGTTACTGAGTCATACATTTCCTTGACGCTATCCTGACTTGAAATGTCAACCTTGTAGCAGAGCACCACGGGCTCTGGGCGGTTGGCTTGCTTTGCGGCTGACTTCAATTTGTGAACGAGCTGATCAGCTATGCCGTGCAAATCAAGGCATGCTATAAAAGATGCTCCCGCTCGTGCAAAGGCTGTAGCAGTGGCAAAACCAACTCCATCCTCCCATGCTACTCCAGTAATAAGGACATGCTTGCCGACTAGGTTCAGTTTCAAAGGCGAAATATAGTCGTAGGACGTGGCATGGTGGGTAAGTATATAATCAGTGCCAGTGGGAAGCCTCCTTACACTTGACATAATTAAGTAGTATTGGTAGGTGAAAAGATCAATGAGATCGGGTTTCTATCTCTCGGAAGCTGCGGGATTTGTACCTTAATGATGTGCCGATAGCGGAGGTTATTGCTTAGTAATGTGGAGGAGATCGGAGTTTAGCACTATCCCGAGGGTGACTTATGCTGCTCACTATCTCTTCCAATTGAACTAGCTGAGCCCTTTCACCTGGGAGACGGATGAGAATCGTGGTAATTGCCCTAGAGAATTCCAGCCTCTGAACGTGAACAAGGTTCACTCTTCCCATCCATTGAGGCTTGACGGTCAGGTTCTACATGCCATCAATCCTATGGTGAAGTTAGGTCAGTCTGTTGCTTTTGTCTCTGGCTTTGGCAAAGAATACCGTGGCTGCCAAAATGGAGCGTTTCAAATATCCAGTGCGTGGTCATCATATTTTGGATGGCAAAATCCTCTATGAGATGAACGTTTGGGCATTCCGTGAGGAAGTTGCTCTCGTTCAGCACGAGCCCAAGCTCCATTCCGGTATTATTCGTGAGAACATCGCCATGGGTGTCCCCAACGAAGACACCTCGTCAGTATCCGAAGACGACATCATCCAAGCCTGACGCTCCGCCACTGCCTGGGATTTCATTTGCAGCCGACGGTATTCAACTTTCCGGCGACCAACGATAGCGCATCGCAATTGCCATGGCCCTCATCCGAAACCACGTCTACTTCTCCTCGACCAGGCAACTAGTGCTTTAGACACCCAGTTCGAGCGAGTAGTCCAGGACGCGCTGAATGAAGACGCCAAGACGGGCGACATTTTTACGATTGCTGTTGCTCATCGATTGTCGACTGTTCGTCACGCTGACATGATCTGTGTTTTTCACAATGGCAAGACTGGTGACGGGAACATACGATGAGTTGTTAGCTAAGAGCGACATGTATAAGAAGATGTGTGAGGCGCAGAACCTTGGGCATCAATGCTGGTAGTTGGAGGTTCACACCCATTTCATTCTTTTATTGTGTTAATCATTTTTGTATGCAAATAGTAGTAGACAGCAGTAGACTTAGACTACTTGAGGCCCAGTGCATTTGATACACCACTCAACAGTGTCTAGAGAGTTAATTATAGATCGTTTATTGTGAATTCCACCTTCACTCTTCTAGATCATTCTCTAACGTAGTGTAGTCCCATCAAAGGCAGTGTCTTTGACTTGATTGGCATTTGATGACAGCCTTGGCAAACTAAAGCTGAAAAGGTCGCGCCTTTGAGTGACATCGATAAACCCCGCCCTACCATTGACATTGACTGTATCCACTTTTGGAAAACAGCAGAACATCACGATGGCTTTCGAGATGTATAAAAGCAACAAGGTAATATAGGGAAGTAGCAATGGGATATTATTACACATCAATCACTCTCAAAATGACCTACGATAAACCTACCAAGTCTTTCACTCTGCGAACTCACCAACCTGGTGACATGGACTACATCACTCACCGCCATGGAGCAATCTACGCAAAAGAATACAACTTCGACTACCGCTTCGAATCCCTCATCTCAAGAATCACAGCCGACTTTCTCGACAACTTCAACCCAGCCCTCGAACGCTGCTGGATTGCCGAAAAAGACGGTGAATTCCTTGGCTCGATCATGCTTGTTCAGGACAAGAAGCCCAAGACGGCCAAACTGAGACTATTGCTGGTGGAAGAGAGCGCTAGAGGTCTTGGAGTCGGGACGGCGTTGATACAAGCGTGTATTGATTTTGCCAGGGAGGTCGGATACGAGGGTATTGATCTTTGGACACAGAGCAAGCTGGAGGGGGCAAGGAGATTATATGCTAAGGCGGGATTTGAGATGGTTGAGACACAAGCTCATTGTGATTGGGGAGTTGATGTGATGGGGGAATTTTGGACCATGAAGTTGTGAAAAGCAATGTTATATAAGAGGCTTGGCTGGAAGTCTAGATCAGGGCCGGTGGAGGATGAGAAATTGTCAAAAGCAAACAGAGAAGGTCAAACCGGGTTAATGGACTGAGTCAAGTTCATAAGAGCAGTATTATAGCACGGGAAGTGAAGGTAGTTGAGACATGGCTGCAGAGAGTTTATCCTGTGAAGGATAGTTAAATGCCAAGTGCCCCGAAAAAAGCAAACGGAACGTTCTCACCAATCGCGTCGGCCATTGTGAGACCCGTCAAAAACTATTGGATTGCCTAGCATATCCCGCTATGTGCCGCGATATCATGACTCGTTCCTGAGTCTAGACTTGTCAAATAAACCTCGGCTAACATGGGTAGTGGATGAACTGGATCATGGCTCAGCAATATCCACTCAACACATCATCTGAGAGCACGGAATAGAGGCAAGTCAAAAGGGATCGAGACTACTCTCGGTAAGGCTCAGCTGATGGAGAAAGGTCGGGAAATACGAGGGCGGGAGGGAGCGGATGCGGAAGCGGGCCGGTAGCATCAGTGGGCCTGATCAGAGCGTTAATAGCCGTTTACAGGGATCGTCAACCGCGTAGGTTCATATCATCCGTCCACTTCGGATCCGCAATGTGATTTAATGTTTCCAAATGTTTAGGGTAGATAGTCTGTTTATTGCTTGCTGGGTCGATGATGTTGGAATAAAGCTGGATTAAGCTGATCGCGGATGCATGTAATCGACTTGGCAGTTGTTGGTAGAATTTCTTAATGAATGATTTAGTATCAGACTGTCGTTTTTACTCCATCTTCAGACTTCATAGAGACTGGGGATCTTAATTCCTTACAGTGATCTGATGAGAGTGAGCTCGTCTAAACCTGCTTCGTGTTACTCTACTCCGGAGTCTCTTGACAAATGCATTAATCCCGGCGGCAAATCTCTTCAACCCAACCAATCACTCACAGCCATCCCACTTACATCCAGCCCCTTGTACAACCGTGCCTCACAAACACTTTTCGAGTTTGCCTAAAATTCAGCTCAGAAATCACCCAGTTCTTGGCACGAAATCAGAACGATGCATAATCATGATTCATCCAGAAACTTCAACGGACAACACCTCTTGATCAAAACAGGTTTTGGCTAACTCTTCAAGCCTCAATTCATGTTTGTGAAAATAAGGCCTCCCACGTTAACTACTACTGTAAAACCACATCACACCGAGCGCAAGCCCATTGATGTTCTTTGTCTCGAGGTCGCATAAGCGCAAGCCACATTGTGTTCACCGTTCAAGATCATCATCGTGGCTTTCAACTACTGTAAACTACTGAAATTATGTCTTGTACGCCCAACGATAGACAGCCATGATATGTAGATCTTGGTGTTGTTCAATTTAGCATCTATCATGTTTATTCTTTCGGCAGTGATCATCGGAGATATTTCAATAGCGTAAAACAGGGGGGGCTTGTCTGTGTCTGTCCAATTGGACGCCATTGTTCCTAACGTCGCCTCCAAGAGGACGTGGTCCAATAGTTGGCTGAATAAACCCTTGTCAAATTAGAGAGACGAATGCCCCCTGCTGCTCTCCTTGATTTACAGGTGGACTCTCCGTAGCTGAACGGAAGCTTTCATCAACAAAGAAGGTGATTTTGCAGATCAAATCGGTCAGGCACTCGGAGAGCACAAGAGCAGTTACTTTACAGGGTTTCAAGACATTATCGTGTGCTTTTTGTGGAACAGGGATGTATGAGATTGTCATTGAATAAAAGGAATGATATTATTGGGTGTCATTGTTCTTGTCTTGGATGCATGTCTTGGCTGTTGAGTATGTTTTGTTTTACTGCGCTGCACACATGGCCGATTACCCGCTGATTGGGGAGAAAGAAAAGACAACCTTCTCTACCAAATTCTAGCGGTACAGTACCTCTCGTGTCTCGGGTTTTATTGTACTCCGAGGTCCACTATGTCTTAGTCACCTCAGGGCACTTCTAAGCCGAGACACTCGCTAGTGAGAAAACACCGCTAAAGTAGCCCGTAACTTAATTACCTGCAAGCGTAACGGTAATTGCAACGTTCATGCTTTCGTCAGCCTTATTTATGAGAGTTAATGTTGTACCTGTAAGCAGGCATAAAAATGCAATAAAAACAGCATCGATCATCGCTGCAAAGCCACGAATATCGGATCTCACATTTGCTGACGCTTTCCTGGGACCAATTGCAACAATCTCGTGTTTGCTCCGGACCATCGGATGCAGCGCCTCTGCCGATCGCTGCATATTCCCAAACGGTAAGTCGACATATTCGCAGTTACATTGACAGGAACGGGATGATTGCTTTAGTAACAGCAGTGGATCTTCGTATTAGGAAAAAGAAAGCATCAGGTCAGAACAGACAGTAGAGTCGCATTTCAGTTCGAAAAAGAAACATGTCAGGCGAAAAAAAGAAATGTTACTCCACGATGCTGCATGCCCCATAAAAGAAACACTCGACAGGTGGACAGGCTAATTTTACTAGGCCTCGACTTCTTGGTCTGTAAGTAATAGAGGGGCATGCGACTTCCGTCGAGTAAAGCGGGTGTCGTTGACGACGTGGCTATCCAGGGGTGACCCTTGTGTCGCACAGGCTCAATCCACTACACGGCATTCAAACGGTTCTCTGTAGTGTTTTTCAGCTGCTGTGTTGCACATGGAATGTCATATATCAAGAATTACTTGGCAATCTAGCAGCCTCACCGAGAAAAAGGACTTGGCTATCGAGAAAACAGGCAATTATGACGACCATCCGGAGGGAAAGTCCCGATAAGAAATCAAGGCATGATGTGACACGGGCTGCTTTGAGGCTCTGAGGCTTGCCTTAACTACAGTGTACTAACTCCGGGATACGGGCGTTTATTCGACTAATGGCTTAAGCGGGCGTTTATCGTGCCCGCACCTCAAACAAAGCCACGGAGGTATCCGTGTTGCATTAGAGTTTACCAACTAATAAACTAATGTTTGTTTATAGTGCAGAGTAGTAATGGATGTGCCACTGGCAAATTCCAAAGAACAGAGTAGTAATCGGTAGTTACACCAAAGCATAATGCATCCCGGTCAATAGAGCATGAACGATATGATCTGAGTGATTGTCATGGGGTTTCCCGCCCAGTTGTAGATCAGCAACAGGGGGGAGGGTACGAGGTCCACTGCACTCTGATCCTAGGTCAAGCTGAATCTTGTTGAGGATCGCGAGATGAATTGGTCAAGGCCTCGTATGCAGTCCGAGGAAACACGGAGAGAAAACAAGAAAGTGGCTGGTCATCTCAACTATAAAGACCCATCAATCCTCCCTCCAAATCTCAATTCCTCATCAGCAATCAACAGCATCTTCCAACAGCATCTTCAACACTCACAACTCTTTTTCCAAACCCCAAAAACCAACAACTCCATCAAAATGCAGTTCTCTACTCTCGCCTCCGTCCTCACCATGGCCGTCGCCGCCATCGCTGCTCCCGCCGATACCCTCGAGGCTCGCACTGGCGGCGGCAACAACGCTGTCTGCTCTGCCCAGAACAACCAGGTCTGCTGCAACGGTCTCCTGAGCTGTGCTGTTCAGGTTCTCGGCAGCAACTGCAACGGTAACTCTTACTGCTGCAAGTCTGACGCCCCCGTCGTAAGTTCCTCATCTAGCTTTCTATTCAGAATAGTATCTAACAGTCGCAGGGCGCTCTTGTCAACGTTGCTCTTCTCAACTGTGTCAAGCTCCTCTAGAGGATGCAACTTGAGTTCGCTGTCTCTGATAGCGATGATTGCTAGGATATGCTGGATGGGTCGATTGGTTGTATATTGGGAACAATGGTGTTGAGGATACTGACGGGGAAGGCCTTGCTAGCTACTCCGTGTCAATGGGCAATGACTGTTGATCATGTATTCACTTCTATGTCAAATCACTAGTTCAATACATATTGGGTTTATATATAAGCTTTGCAAATACCACTTCACAAATGTCGTTGAGATCGTATGAATCCCTACTCATTTTCAATGGCCCCTTCTGAAGCTTAAGTTTGCGGAAACGACGGCGCCATATGCTCATCTAACGTTACACCGAAACAGTCGTGGTAGATGGTCATTTCTCCATAACCGCCGGATATCTCGGCTCTTTCGGAACTCACCCGAAGCCCAACCAGCACAATCCATGCATAGACAACTCTATTAACTTTCACTATAACAATAAATGCACATTCTGGTAACTAGTTAAATCATACCCATGCTCAAACAAATCATTCCAAGCCGTATCAATACTCGGCGTAGGATACTCCGGCCTAACCGGATTCTGACTCTTGACTCCAAACCACGACATAAACTCCGTATCAATCTCCCCCTCAGCATACGAACTATTATCGAATATCGCCAGTGTCGCGTTTCCCAACCGTCGGATAATTTGCGTACTGCGTTCCCCGACTGTCTTGCCGTGTGAAATCTTGGAGACTAGTCGTACACATGTCTCAATATTAGACTCGACTACTTCCCTGGTTAATTCGTGGCGGACAACTGAACTTGCGCGGATGGAATACAGCATTGTGACAGCTGCCATGAACAGCGAATCGAGCGCCACGAATGTGTATATGATCTTGTTCTTGGCGTATAAGGCATTGTAGCAACTTATCAAGCTAATTGAAGAATCAGCGCACAGCCGAATCGCATCGGCGCTGCTGACTGGTGATGCGTGAGAGGGTCGGTGGAGATTAATAACTGCTTGGTGATACGCAATCTGAAACCACTCGGGAGTTTGGTACATTGACAGAGGAGCGAGATATCTCGGGGCGGACAAAAGCCACGCGTTAAGGCGAGTATAGTGTTGTTGTCTGATGGCGTCCAGGTTGGAGGATTCTAGATTTGCGCCGCCTGCTGAATGAAGAGCTGAATAAATCCCTCCGTTAATTTGTCGAAGTTCCACGATGTGGCGAAAGGCTGACATGTCTCGGACGTCTGGGAGGATATTAGGTATGGCGCGGTCTGATGGGCCTGCGATTTGTTCGTCGGAGAGGACCACGGGGAGAGGAATCGTGATATCGGCGTCTTGGATACCTAGCGGCCGACCTAGAGAGATAGACACGCTTCGATCCATTGTGTAAAGACTCCAGAATAGCCTCTTTCGCATCTCAGTGTCTAGAAGCGACCTATTTGCTAGACTTTCCTCCCTGTGCATATCGATACCAACCGCAAGTCTCAAAGCCATACCAACAGTATACCACAGATTGACAGACTGTGGTTCATTGCTTCCAAACAAACAAAGCAGCGATAAACATCGAATGCAGTCGATATCTTCAGCTGCAAGAACACAATCGAGATCTCGAGCAGCCGCATCAAAGAAATACTCGTGAGAGACAGGTGCATCAGAGCTGATGCGCGCTTTCTCAGAAGCCCCAATCGCAAGAACCATATGAACCTCAAAAGCAGACAATTTGTCTCTTATCTGTCCATTGCAGTACGGTATGTAATGCTGTTCCATGAAAGTCGGTCGATGAAGAACAGGATACTGCGGCCACCGTCGATCAAAAAACACATCAATCAACGCAAGACCATCTCGATGAAGATTAAACGTGTTCGACGTGGCAGTCGGAGGCGTATCGCTAGCAGAAAGCCCGTTCCACAATTGCCAGGCACCGCTTTTGAAGCCAGATTCCGAATTGCGAAACGTGGGAAGAAGCATGCGGCCGACGTAGCCTCTTTCAAGACTGGCTACTGAGCCATCAGGTTCATGACGCGCCTGAGATAGCGCCTCTGAAGGAAGTCTAGATTGCATGGACAGCCGCGTTTGAAGCTCATTAACGCGATCTTTCAGTCGTTCTACTTGTCCTCGGAGATGGTCGCACTCGCATTCCCTGTCTGGTCTTACGACGAGACGGTCTGAAGGTACACAAGGGACATTCGCAGCTGCACAAGCACCGCAAATAGGATGTCTGCCGTCACACTATCACCACGTCAGTCACCACTTTCCCCTCAGCGCAGTAGCACGTTACCTTTTGTTTCCTGCGTCGACATCTTTGACACGCTGCAGAAATCCGTTTTAGGCCATGGCGCGGTGATTTTATCCTATCAGCTGTGTCTGATTGTGTGTCGTAGACTGTTTCGAATACTGCGGGTAGTTCTCCGTCGTCTGTGGCGGACATTTTGGTTGTGGTTGGCGGTATGGATGTGTTTATGAGATGAAGCTGAGAATTGGATCAATGCCTGATGCGATGCGATAAGACTTATCGATAAGATGGCCAATCACCGATTTAATGCCGGAGCTGCCGAAGTGGGGCTTTTCGGTCCTATCATGACGCATGAGTGAGGCATTCAATTGAGGAAGGTACGGACGGACGGATGACAATGATCAATAACTTGAAAGACAATATTAAAAGTACTGGAGCGAAAGACAGTAGAGACTTGATTACATACAGCTTATAATGCCATAGATAGATGCTGGTATGCCTTATGGTTCTAGTAGTTAAGTGTAATAAATTCCAAATTACAATTTGTTCAAGATAAGGCTCGATTAACTCCATACCGCGTATCGAAATCCTGAGTATCTTAGATCTTGGTTAACAATATAGTAGCCAGATCTTATCATCCACTCTCTGAGTTATCAACAGAGGTTATTTCTCTACAGTCCATGTAGTGTTCAATGAACATCAAACTTACCCTACGCTATAAGAAGGAACTTGTAGCACGTGACCCGTAGCTGACTTGCGGAACCGGAACCGACCACGCTAAGCTTCGTTGATCCCTGGTGTCTGGTTATCCCTGACCTGCTGAAAAGGTCCTACGTCTACTTGTACTTGTTGTCTCTTTTCTCCTCGTTTTCAACCCCGCAGATCAGAAACATGGCTGCAAAGAATTACAATCTTGGAATTGTGATTTGCTGCCGGATGGATTAGTCAGTGCAGTATGACGGACGCTGGTATCATCAGCCTGATTGTGCGCCCGAAGATGCAACCTTTTCCTTTACCCTTTGTTCATTTTACCTTTTTCTGCGACTAACGACGTATTAACCACCATGGCAACTGGACTTGAGGCTCTAGGTGCTGCCAGTGCAGTGGTCCAACTCATATCATTTTCTACCAGCGTCATCTCAAAGGCGATCGACGTCTACCAAGGTAGACCATTGTCTGATAGTAGCGTGGAAGAGTACGCTAAGGAACTTCAAAATGCCGTCGCTCAAGTTGAGCTCTGCTGCCAAGGTGCCAATATGCAGCAATCGGCACATGAGCGTAAGATCACAGAGATTGCCGAAAAGTGTCGGAAGTCTGCTCAAAAACTTCTTAAAGAATTGAAGTCTCTAAGCACGCACCAGAGTGGCAAAGCTCGCAATGCCTTCAGTTCAGCATTGATAGCCAGGTATCGCCAGAACACGCTACGGGATCTGGAAGAAATCCTTCGAAAGCAAAAGGAGGGTTTGGAAACTCATCTTCTCGCGTATATATGGTAAATCTTCTCCTGTTTAATCGGAATTACCACTGACTGGCAACAGTACTCAAACTCAAGCCGTGGCCTTGATACAGAGAAACGAGTTTCAAATTCTCTCGAATCATGCTCAACACCTCGTTAGACAGATTGCAGAGGGTAATACGAATCTTGAAAGTCGTGTCCAGGCAGAACACGGCGAAACCCGTGCTCTCCTCGCTAAAGAAGTGAAGGATACGGGAGAGCAGGTCACTTCTGAGGTCGCTACAGCTAGTCAAAGAACGAGGTTCCTTGACAGCCTGAAGTCTGATAACATGAACCAACGTTACAACGATATCACGGATTCGGAAGACGCCACATACCGGCGCATATTTGCCGCCTATGACGAGGCTTGCGATGATATGTCTGAGCCATTTGAGACTAAGACAGAGTCGCTCTCAGACGACCATCACCTTGGCAGTATTGACAAAGGGTTAGACCAACTCGCTAGTTGGTTACAGACCAGTGACTCTCTGTTCTGGATTAGCGGAAAGCCAGGGTCGGGTAAAAGTACCTTCATGAAGACTATAGTTAACAGCAAGTCTGCGAAGATGTTTTTGGAACGCTGGGACCCCCGAGCGGAGATTATCTCCCACTTCCTTTGGAAGATCGGTTCCAAACCACAGAATTCCGTCAAAGGGCTTCTGTGTACCCTCAGTTACCAAATCCTTTTACGTCACAAGGGCCTTCTTAACTCAATCCCCAATTTCCAAGATCTGGTACTCTCCAAGTCGTCGTATCACGACTGGTCGCTTGGAGAAGCTAAGAGCCTTCTTTTGCACTTGCTGAACAGCAGTGATAAGTACTACTGCATATTCATTGATGGACTTGATGAGATCAATGACGAGGAGGGTTCTGAGGCTATCCTGAACATTGTTTCCAAACTCGCAGAACAACAACATGTAAAGGTCTGTGTGAGCAGTCGACCTGAACATCAGTTGGAGCTAGGGTTAATGGCTCTGCATGCATCAAACATCAAGATGGAATTGTTTACGGCTTGCGATATGCAGTTGTATGCTGAGAAGGAGCTGGAACCACTCAAGGCCTCCGGTCTGATTCAAGATACCGATTTCACGCAACTTGTCTCCATGCTTGTCAAAAAGGCTAGCGGGGTGTTTCTCTGGCTATGTATTGTAACTCGAAGTGTCAAGGAGGGAGCGAAGAACGGAGACTCCTCATCCGAACTCTCCTCAAGGTTAGAGCAACTTCCGGGCCAACTTGAAGATCTCTACAACGATATGTGGAACAGATTGAATCATAACGTGCCCATATACAAGGAGACAGCAGCATCAATCTTCCGGTGTGTGATTGAAGCGCGGAGACTGCCTTATATTAAATATAATGATGGTGCAGTGTTACTCCGCAGCGGTCCCCCGACGATAGTCGCAATCGGCTATGCAGTTGTTCCAGACTTCGCAACGGAGTTCGCGCAGTCGGCCACAGAACCCGTGGCTTTGGATCCACTGCCCTCATGCAAAAAGATGGAGGAGATGATCAAGATTCGTTCCGCCGGTTTACTAGAGGTAGAAAGGTCCGAGGTACCTCTGGGAAAGTATAATCCAACGATCTGGGAGTTGGAAAATGCCCATTGGGTGGCCAAGTTTGACCGGAAGATAAGATTCATTCATCGCACTGCCTACGACTTTTTCGTCAGTACAGAAGCAGGGAAGGCGATTCTCAAGCACAGCAAAAGCACCTCTGTGGATTTGCAGTTAAAAATGTTGGAGAGCTACCTTTGCTTGGCCCAGTTGCTATCTACCAGATGCCCTTGTTTCGTTAGGGATATATCTCTTATGTTTCAAATCCTACGAGCTGTAAAAATTTTCGACCCAGACTCGACGAAGAAAGCCCAGTACGAACAACATATTTCTCCAATAATGGCCAGGATTGAAAAAGCATACAGCTATGGATATGTCAAGAATGACCATACAACCGGAAATTGGTATTCATCTTTACTTGGCCTAACAGCCCAGTGGGAAACCTTTGACGGCTTCACTGTATCCCACGCCAGAAAGATTGCTCCATCGACGGCTGTCGAAGATGTATGGCGGGGGGTGTGGAGCAGGAACTTTCCACCAACCGAGGATGGTCTAATCTCATCGATGAGACTCATCAAGGAAACGTTGCCTTTCTCATCAAACTGGCATCATGATTATAGCTACACTCTCAACGTTTATCAACGTCGTGCCCCAATCATCTGGAGGCACACACCGTTCACAAGACTTCTTGTAGAAGGTCTTTCTCTTATTACCTGGATAGACGCAGTCTCCAAATTCGGCAAGAAACCCATCAGCGAAACGGCACTGTCCAACTTTCTCGATCTATTACTGAACGCAGCCTCGACTGTAACAAACTGGGATAGCTATATGATTGTTGTTAGTCAGTTCTTTCCAACAAAAGGGGCCATCCTTGCCATCCCTTCGCTGTCAAATCTCGGTGTATACAGTGCTTTATGCCAAGCTACTCTGGGTAACCCTACGTCACAGAATTTAGACCTTGGATGGGTATTCTATCACCAGGTATCATTGAGGTTCATGTTCCAGAAGGTGGTCGTAGATCTTACTTCCAGAGTCAGCGTCCCGCCATCTCTACCCGATCAACTGGACGAGATCTTACAAACGTGCCAAGGTTCATTACCTCGGGCTCAGATTCTTATCAGATTAGAAGGGCATCAAACCGCAAGGTGTTATCAAATTGCATCACAAGCGCCAGTTGAAGCTCTCGATAGCATCTTGTTTACCAGATTGTCGCATAAAGATCAAGTTTCAATGCAACTAGAAGAAGAAATATCCTCCTTAACAGAGGATCCCGTAGCAACCAATGTCACGTCTTTACAACTGGCATTTGAAAAACTAGCGCAACTAGGCTACGGCCTTTGCATCAATACAGATGCTGGGGCGTGGCCCGAAAACTTCCAAAGAAGTTTAGTCTTTTCGATGGAACAAGGATTTATAGATATCTAGTAATAAAACAGTATTAGCTCCATTGATAATCTTAAACATTATACGGTATATTGCCTAATCTTCAAAGCTGCAGAAGAACATATAGAATTGCTACAGAAAGTCAAACGTTTCTCTACGTTCCTTGAACTATCTAGATTTTCGCTTCCATGTGCACCAGGGCTATTGAAATGCTTCAATCACCACGACCCCAGAATCAACGGGAACTTTGCAATACGAGCGACATTCAATCTCGGGCGCCATATCCCTCTCTAAATAGGTGATCTCAAGGTCGGCCAGTTATGGCTCGTCCCGACGCTGAGAGCCAGGTCAACTACTGATAGATAAAAACGGTATAAAACACGACCACTTGATCTCCAAGACAATAATGTCCTCCAATCTACCGATGACCCGCCTCCCCGATATCGCGAAGCTAGTGGCGTAGCGTGGACCGCAACTAGGGAAACACCTGTCCCAAAAACATACCGCAAACAGACTAGTCTTATCATCCATTCCCCGGATTTCCAACGCCTATCATGTTACCTGTTTGGTAATAGTCTTTCCCCAGATGTAACTCCCTCAGCCTAGGTATTAAAGTCTCCAGTACATCTTGTCTTCTTTGCTGAAGTTGTCAATACTGATTATTATGTCTCCTAAAACAGAATCCATTTATCGAACCGAGAGTTCTGGTCAAGGAGCCATCCAAGATGTCTCAACACCACAGCTCCGGAAGAACAGATCCTTTATCTCGGTCCTGGGTATGTCCCTCGCCATCACTGCTGTACCGTATGGCGTCGGCGGTCCTTTGATCTCGACCATCTACGGCGGTGGCCAACTCTCCCTCTTCGTTGGTGTCTTGGTTGTTGTCTTTCTCCAAGGCGCCGTGGCTCTGTCCCTCGGCGAGCTGGCCTCGCGATACCCTACCTCTTCCGGCGTATACTACTGGTCGTACCGCCTCACCGAGAACAAAAGCTATCAACATGCAATTGCCTACTTCACAGGCTGGGTGTGGTTGATCGGAAACTGGACGATCGCTCTATCCGTCAATTTTGGCTTTGCTTCTATTATCGTCGCAACGGTTACTATGTATCGACCCGACTGGACAGCCACCGCGAACGAGACTCTATATATATTCTTTGGCATTTGCCTTCTTATCTTTCTGCTCTGTGCTGTTGCCGACAAGGCTTTGCCGCTGGTTGATACTGCGGCTGCTATCTGGAGCGTTGTCACGACTGTCGCCATCCTGATTGCTTTGGCTTGCACTGCTAATGAAGGAAGGCATTCAGTGACCTATGGGCTAGGGCATTTCGAACCGAGTATATCTGGCTGGGGCAACTTTTCTTTCTTCATTGGGTTGTTACCCCCTGCTTATGCCCTTTCGGCTATTGGGCTGATCATGAGCATGACTGAGGAATGTGCCAACCCAGAGATTGAAGTTCCCAGAGCCATCACCATGTGTATTCCTATCGGTGGAGTATCCATGCTGGCATTTGTTCTGCCGATCTGCTTCACTCTACCGCCGTTGGAAGATGTCCTCGCTGCTCCTTATGGCCAAGCACTGCCATTCATCATCGACACTGTCACTGGATCAAAGCCCCTCAGCTTGGCACTGCTTGTCATGGTTCTGTTAGTCACACTATTCTGTTCCATGAGCATCACAACAACAGCCTCTCGCTGTACGTGGGCACTGTCGCGAGATGGCATGCTCCCTGGGTCCAACATTTGGTCACGAACCGTCTTCAATCAACCGGTCTACGCCCTCGCTCTTGTCACAGTCATCGAGATCGCCTTAGGGTGTATCAACCTTGGCAGCACCAGCGCCTTCACGGCTTTTGTGTCTGTAGGCGTCGTCGCTCTGGCCCTAGCATATCTGATCCCGATCGCATTGAGCCTTGCTTTCGGTAGAACAGAAGTCTCCAAAGCAAAATGGTACCTCGGCAAAACCGGAACAGTAGCAAACTCGATCTCCGTCTTGTGGATCCTCTTCCAGCTTATTCTCTTCAGTATGCCCTCTGCGTTGCCTGTTACGGCAGAGACGATGAACTACGCCTCTGTTGTGCTTGTGGGTTTCTTGTTTTTGTGCGGGGTTTGGTATCTTGTCTGGGGAAAGAGGAGTAAGTGTCCCCCGAGCCAGTGTTAGAGTCCTGCTAATAATCCTAGCTTTCACGGAACCGAAGGTTGAGGCGGAGTGGATGATGAACTAGGATTGTGCGGGGTTGTTGATAGCGTAGACACTTAATGGACGACTAGCCGTATGTGGAAACTATTATGTCCAGTGTATGTGACTATCTAGTTGGACCATATAGTTGTAGATTAACTTGATCGATTGCCGAAAGAGGCTTATCATCTCGGCGTGACAGGTACCCAAACGTCGTAGCCGTATGATGACTTGTGATGTAATCACTGGCATTTTATGGACGATGACCGAGAGGGAAAGTCTGGTCGATTGTTATCCATTGAGCTTAGGGAATCAGCTGAGAAGCGAGATGAAGGAAGCTACCGTCTTGAAGCAATCCAAGAAGGATCCAAACTCAGACTGACTGTATCTAACGCTCTTCAACTCCTTATTTGGCCATTACTGAAGTGAACGATCTCTAAAACTCATAATACCGAGGTTTTTGGATATTACATCTCGTCGGGCTTTATCTTGTTTTTAACAACGCCAGAGCAATACCTTGTACACAGGTGTTTCCGCCGAATGGAAAGCTCAATTATTGCCAATCTAGCCCACACTAGCTATCTAGTAAGGAAAGCTCCCCTCAGGAGCCTTCTCTAAAATACCACTCTCTTTCTGTTTCTTATCCTGCTCACGCAGATAAGGCAGCAGGATACCATCCCAGTGATGCTTCCCTTTGTACAAAGAAGCAGCCTCATCCCAATTGTCGATCGCCTCAGCCAATCTTCCTGGAACATGCGGTTCCTGAGCGATACGTGTAATCGGCTCGAAGTACGTTCGGATGGTGAAGAGCAGAGCTTTAGATCGGGGAAGACGGCGGAGGGATTGGCGTTCGGAGCGGAAATAGAGATCTCCGATCGTGAGACCTTTGTCATTGGCAGTTTCCCATGCTGGAGAGTCAGTACGGTTGGGGTTCATGGGAGTAGTTAGAGGACTTACAGGCTACTTCATTGCTGTTCTGGTCGCCCATTCTATGAGACCAGTGAAGGCCATCGTCAAGTTGAATAAAGAACTAAACAGTCAGCCAAACCCACTCAAGGCCGAAGAAAACTAACATTGTTTCGAACTACTGCCTTATCCGGTTGCATAGACTTGAAGAATTTGTTCATAGACCGCTGCAGCTTGGTCTGGTAGTGGGGAACCTTGGCTTCGATGTGTAGAGTATCAAGAGACATTCTGAATTTCTCGCTCAGTCGCCAGAAGCCGGGGAGGCATACAGCTCCTGCGTCTAGGTGATAGTGACCGTCTAATAAATTAGCTTTGTAGGTTTACACGGGAATGCAGCTTACCATCTTCCTCGACCATAATGACTAGATCATCCTGAACCAATTTCGCTGCCGTAGCCATTGCTTCCTTAGGGTTGCCTAGACAGTCAGCCAAGAACCTCACTGCTGAGCTTCTACTTACTAGCAGGATAATCGAAAACCTCTCCAGTAAGACTATTCCTCAACTTGCCGCCCTCCAGCGAAAAGATCTTAGGATATCGCACAGTCAACCAATCCGTCAACTCCTCGAGTACCTCAAAACAAGCATCTCTTGTAACCGCGTTATCGACATATTGAACATGCGCGTCAATGTCTCTTTCTAACTCTGAAACTTTAGTGTCGTGAAACCACATGAAGTTGGAGTCCATCTCAATCCAGTTATTCCAGTCGAGCTTGCGAATGCCCATTGTTACGTGATTGGGACCATGGCGGAAGGGACGGTAGAGTTGGGGTTTGGTGACGTCGAGATCAAAGTCGGGAAGAGGCTTTGGGGAGGGTGTTTTCCATTCTATGTCCTCAGGTTTGGCTGTGCTGTTAGTTAGCCTGTCGCCTTAAGGATACCGTGACATGACTTACCAGCAGTTTTAGCAGCTCTTCCCTTTCGCAACCATTCATACACCGCGACGAAAAAAACAATACCGAGGGCAACAGCAGCCAGAGGCACAAGATCCTGTCGCAGACCAATTGATTCGAGTAGTGAAGACATGGTTGACGCTGATTGCTGCTTCAATGTCACTGTGATGGGAATAAGCGTATTTAAAAACTTCTGAGGCGATGATATCCGTGGCCTGGAAACTTGCCGCTTTGGGATGGCTCGCTTAGCCAGTCACGTTGAATCGGTTCATCATAGTGCGCTAGTCCGAACGCGGTAATCCATAGCTGTAAACGGTAATTCTCAACGACCTGGTTCGACCCCGCCCTGAGAGCCCGGTGCGGGGGAAGGAAGGAAGCTGAGGCTCTTGGTGATAAGGGAATGACTATCTATAAACTTATCGTGGTATAGCCCCTGTATCTCTTCTTTTGGATTGTTTAGGATGATGAAGTCCACGTACAAGTGTCGCGTTGGAGACGCGGTTTGCTGAACATCATTTCAGATTGCATTGTTTTTTTCTCAACCTTGCCAAAACGCTTTACGTTGATCCGAATCAACGCACCGTGCCAACTGCCTTCTCCCATTGAACTGCAGAGCTTCCCTATTTGTGTACGACCGACCAGATAAATCTGAAATACTCGTTTATAAGGTATGAAGCCAATACTTAGCAAAGAAAACTCTAGAAATAGAAGGAGCTTCTATTGTAGGCTTCATAGTACCCTATAGTTACATTGCTCTTCTCAGTTTCAGCACAGCGGCCCACTAATTGTGCACAGCCACAACCCCTTTAGCGTAATATTTCGCCTTAACAGTGCACCTTCAGGGCAACTACCCACTATTAATGCTCGAAAGCAGGAGGGTCCCGTCTGGAAATGGACTTCACACAAGGATCTCTGGACCTGGACATATCCTGCACTCTTTGAACTCGACGAGGTTGGAATTGAAACACAGGGGTTTTACTATTTACTGTTGCGATTTTCACTGGACTCCTTCTGTCTTTCTACCTTTCTTTATTTTCTTGCCTCCTTATCATCGTTATTTGTTCCGTTACTATAAGACTGTGTTTTCTGGTTCTTGGCTGTTATACGATTTGATAGTGTTTCTTTGTGGTTTGATCTATGCGATTTGTCCGAAATTCCTAATGCTGCCTTACGACATTCTCAGTGCTTTTGCGATATAAAGTTAAATATTAAACGTGGTCACTGAGTTACATTGGAAATTATAGTATCAACAACAATACATCTTTTACGCTCGTTAATAAAAGTTACCGTAATAAGGGATGTTCTATTCAAGGTCAACTGTCTGCAATATTCTTTGTCAGGTACTGATAAATAGAAGCCTCCCCAAAGACCGCCCATCTGTCCGGAGCCTCAAGTTTGTATAGCTTTTGAGTAGAGTAGTTAAAGAAATAACATAACATTGTGATACACTGTAGACATCGCTTATTCCCTCGGGACTAGCTGCCGTCAAGCAATGCCCTTTTTGATCAATCATTCTTCACAAATAGCCACAGCTCAGTCCCAGCAACTGTAGCTAACATCTCTCGTGAACCAAGAACTCATGAGCGCCAGGGTGTGCTGGTCCATTGGCATGGTGGGTTTTTTCTTTTCGATAATGAACTTGAGAAGAGCTGGACACATACAGAGTTAATCTGCTTATGAGAAAGTCCTAAAAAGCATGTTAACTGTCGGTCATTTGATGGGTGTAAATCTTTACTACAAACCTTCAATCCTTTTTCTCAGCCTTAGTCTTAGAGTCCTCTGCTCTTTCCTCAACCTTGACAATCTTCACAGTTAGCCAAAAGCCTTATGTGCAATAATACCGGACACCTTACACTCTTTGGGGGAGAGAAGCTAGCGGCTTGGGTCCAAGCACCAGTATGGGCAACCAAATTGTCCTGAGCCTTTTTGTGGTTGTGCTTGACGGGATCCAGAGCCATTTTGGATGAGAATGTAACGTAATAGAAAAGATGTATCTACTAATGGGTTGTTGTCTTTGGTGGTTTGAGATACAGAGGGTGATATAGCTTATCGAATTCGAATTTATAGTTCAGACGGACTATATATAGGCAAAGATGAAATTTAGTATATCATTCAGTCCTTGTCTAAGACATGGGTTCAATGTCGACCAGAATAGATTGCGAGTCGATGTAAATGTCATAGCGATACTCGACATCACAACGCAATCTTTGGCATTACCAGATTAGGACAAAACAAAGTTTATTAATATAGTAGCAAAGATTCTTTTGAGAAATGCATGGTGTATATCAACCCTAGTTGCGATGATTACGGTCTCAGTCTGACTCAAGAGGACACAAAGTAGTAGTTTGTTTTTTCTGGATTCGGAGCTTCCGAACTCACAAGTCACCAAAAATGAAACAAAATGTTGAAAAAAGTGACAGCAGTCGTTCCGGCTGATCGATCAGTCAGATCATGAGGAGGCACCCCTGAAGGTGGAGAGGTCTCCCTGCATTAAAGAGGTAAGCTGTTGAAACAGCCTCAACATCACGCTGCTATTTGGAATTACAAAATCCGGGATGGCCGTTCACCTGCCACACTGGCCCTGTCATGGAGTTCGTTTGAAGCTGTCGTCATACATAGTAAATGAATGTGGCTTAGAAACGTGGCTGATGTCTTCTGGCGGTGAAGCCGGAACTTGAGACAAAACTTTGGAATTGCCAGATTCAGCTTAGTCTCGGTCTGGGAGGTTGAAACAACAACAAATGTTATGTCCTGTCGTCCAATCAATGACCACAGACAAGGATCACATCACTCCAATCTTACCGGCACGAGCTGAGCGTGACGTGTTAATTTCTTATCCCTATGGTGAGAACAAGCCACCGAGTCAAATCGAAACGGACAATAGACCCCCGAGAGCTTAACTGCTCTTGTGTATTACTTTATATGTGAATGTGTGGTGTAACTCTGACTCTCGCCGTTTGCTGTCGAACAATCTTTGTCCTCTGTCGATCCTCCTTGTCCCAGTCACACAACCGCCAATGGCTACACGAGGGTTGACCTTCATTGAGAAGCGTGCTCCACGAGCTGCCGGGCTTTCAGAGAGAGCTGTGGACGAGCACAAAGAGCTGATTGGTGATCTATACCTGAGTCAACATCACACTCGCGACCAAGTGATTGAGCATCTCAAAACACATGTCGGGTTAAGTCTGTCGTAAGTCCAGCCTTTTCCCGATGTTCCCTTGCCAGTATCTCACATCAAAGCTCATAGTAGGGACCAGTTCTCAAAAGCAACGAGAAGGTGGGGGTTTCGAAAGCAACGTAGCGGAGGCAGCTCGATCCAACCATCACTGAACGAGGCAGCTAACCAATGTACGACGAGCGAGGCTTCCAAAAACGAGCCGCTTAGTGCGACCGATCTAGCCGACGCTAGGGAGCAATGGTCGACAGTCACAAATGAGTCGAGCAAACGTCCAAGAAGTGATGCAACCTCCAGCAGTCGCGGAAGCGATACGACGACCCATGGCCCCCCCTCACCATTTCTTCGTCGTACGGTGAAGCGATTAAGGCCTGGGAATGAGTCAGACAACACAGTCGCCAGCAGTCTGCAAGACACACAATTGGATCTCTCTACTGATACTGACTTCGTACCAACGTCGTCGGTTGTAGTGGAAAAGGCCGAAACACCTGAATACAGAGACAATGACGAGCTACCAGCAGACTATCTGGCCTGCTGCTACCGTTACAACAAAGCATTCTGGTACTATCGGAAGATCTCAATGCCCTTTCAACATGAGAACTTTCCGCCCAAACAGCGACATGACAGGATACTCGATATGGCAAGATCTGCCAAAACTCGAAAAGCCTCTGAGATTGTGAGGGAAGTCATGGAGTCTGAGCTAGAGACAAGCGACGATCCTCTGTCTGAAGATCGGTCTAATCAATCACCCTCAGGCCAGGTTGAGATGTGTCCCATGCAATCTTTCCTTTTCCATCGTCACCTTGCGGAAATCTATAAGCATCGAAGGGACGGTGCTAGTCAGATGCAGAAACATCTGGATATAGCCAGAGGCTTTATAAAGGCCTTCGACACGCTTGCTCCACCATCGATAGATCTTTGGACATTGCTTCGCCTTCTCCCAAAGCACAAGGTCGCGAACATTCCCGAAGACTTGCTTAATTCGCTCCAATGGGATGAGGCATGGCTGGTCTTGAATGTGAGGGATTGCCTTGACCATTGCCGGAGAGCATTGACCGACGCTGAGTCTCTGCCGGTTCCACACCATGATGTTAGACAGCACGAAAATATCAAGCCCACTGATATGAGCCAGTTGGCTACTCAACGAGACCCTTTCCACAATTGGATAAAGGCCAGTTTTCTGTTCACATTCCTGTGGAAGAAGATGCAACATGGTCCTCCTCCTGGCTGGAAACATCATACGATATCCGCCACGCAGTTCCTGATGTTGATAAGCAGGATCATCGTCCGAAGGTCACTACTTCTCCATCAACACGACATATTGCCGCTAGACCCAAAAGGCAAGCTGTTGGAGCTTCGAGCCTCGGACCGGCGAGCTTACCTTAGTACCGCTCAGGTGCTCCTCCACGACCACCGATACAAGCGAAATCAAATGAAAAGGGAATTTGTTACAGCATTCGTTGAACACTACTCATGGTCTCCACCCTCTGGTCGCAAGAGTAACTTTGTTAAGCAAATTCAAGCTTACCAGATAGAAGCACTAAGTTCAGTCCTGATCGCCAGAAGAGAGAGCCACCTGACAACACCCACTTCTACTACATTGAAAGAGGCCCGCGAGATGCGACGTATATCAGCAGACAACGAGTTCCTGAATTGGTCAATCCCCCAACAGGGTCAGCTAGACTCTACCAGGGAGAGAGACACCATTGCCTATGTTAGAAAGAGCCGATATACACCATCGTTCGATTCTTCTAGTATCTCATCCTATCTCAGAGCACCATCATCCGCGTATTATATACATCTGGACGCATTGAATGGAAATCCTACCATGTCTAGATCGTTGGCCTCTCGTTCGTCCCGATCTTCCCAAGTATCCGTCTCGAGCTCATTCAAGCGTTTCAAAGCATCAGCATTCAAGAGACGGAACTCATCTGAATCGATGATGGGATCGAGTTTGTATGATCCCGAGAGGCAGCTGCATGATGTTTCCTTTGAGGGAGTGCAAGACCTACAGGTTCAGCGGTATCTCAAAGTGACGATGGGTCTGTCAACGTTGATAGAGGATGACTCACCGAGTCTGCAAGAGGAGGAGTATACAGGTCATACGGTGAAGCTAGAAGATGACGAAAGGCCGTCAGTCAGGGGAAGGTTAGGAAGATTGCTAAAGGGGCAAGGAAAAGGTTGACCTGAAAGAGAGAGAATGGGAATACAACCCTGACCGTGAATAAAGGCAAAATGACGTAGTGAGCGGCATCCCGTATTGTCTCCTCGACGATAAATCGACATTATAGTTCAGAAAACAATTCATGACTTGACTGTACAGTAGAAACGAGAATTTTATAAGGACCGTTTACTAGCGAAGTGGGCGCCGTCAGCTTGTCGACCTCATACCCCCACTGATCGCTTGCTTGTATAGCTGCTGTAGCGCTGTAATACAGCACATCTCCAGCGCGGCTACCTACTACAGCTAACTTAACAGCTGCATCTTGTAATTACACAAGGTACATAAATATTTAATTAAATTTAAGAGCAGGAAAAGATAGGCAACTCCCTGTAATTAAGTTAATTAATTAAATATCTCCTTTGACGTTCTTAATGCAATTTAACATTAAAAGCAACTCCTTACATTTATTGGCCCATCTGTTGACCAATCTGACTCTGACCCTGCGCCTTATCAATCCCAACATCCCTTTTAAAAGCCTCCAACCAATCCTTATTCTCAGCAATAGTCTGATTAAACGGATCATCACTGTCACATTCGTTAGCACACATCTCTCAAACCACTCCCCCAATACATCCACTTCGCTTCGCTCACGGGTTCACTTACTCATTATAACTGATCCACCTAGCATAATGCTGAATCTCCTCATCACTAGGAACCCTACTGGCCGGATTATGCGGCGACATAATACCAGCAATCCACCTCCGTAACTCCTGCGTAAACCACCTCCAATAATTATGATCGTTCAAAAACGCAGTACTAGTCTTGAGCACTAAACTCCTAGCAGCAAGAATGTGCGGATCCGGCCTTAGGGGTGTATTCCACGTCTCCGAAGGAAAGGTCTCTGGATTGCTGGAATGTCGTTGTCGAAAAGCAGCGAGCCAGTAATCGTCGTCAGCGGCAGTGTGGTTCATTAGAGAATCTGTCCCATGGATTATAACCCTTGCTTGATGACGTAGTTCTTCATCTGTTGGTTCGAGACCGATTACGCGTTGCATGGTTAGGTATGAACTTAATTCCTGTTCAAGACGTGTGTAGTCTTGAATCATGGCATTAAGATTCAAACCCTCCGATAGACCGATTAACTCAATACCCGTCCGTTGTCGGAACGGAAGTAACCAATCGCCAGGTGAGTGTATAATCTTGATCAACCAATTCGCGATAAAGTCCGATGGCGTAGCTGAGACTTCTTCAAGACGTCCAACGATCATACAGCATTCTTCTCGAAGCTCATCATCGCGAATACTTAGATTGAGAAGCTGTTTCGCTTGAACGAATTCCTGAAGTTGAGTTTCGAAAGGACATCCTTCGAAGATATTGTTCTTGCCACTGATTTCCATTGAAGAGAGACGGGATTCTGCGTTTGTTCTCATAGGACCGAATTGAGCGCGTTGAGAAATTTCTGCATTCGAGAACACCAAATCGCGGAGCCATGAGCAGCATATGAAATTTGTTTGCGACAATGGTTCAGATGCAAAGAGAATTCGACATGCTTCGAGTTGCATTTCGTCTCCTGTTGGCATTCTGGCGTGTTGATAAAAATGATTCTGCATGAAATATGCGAGTTCCAGTTTAAGTAATTCGTATGCTGTTCGAGGCGTTTCGACGAGTGCTCTACTTCCTTCAAAAGGAAAAGGACTATTCCTCTCCGTCTCGATAAAGTCTGTCCCATTAGCACCCCTCATACCAAACTCAAGGTGACACTTACAAGGCGGTATCGAGTTCTCAACCAACTCAACAATATGCGCTTCAAAGCCCCAATCACCCTTCCAATCAGCCATCGTCTTACCAGCCTTAAAGTGTTCCGCTAAATGATGCACACGATCACTCCAATTCTCCATAACAAGGTTACAGAATCCACATCTTGATCGTATTGCCGGTGGAGGCGCTTTCCATTGTCTCATAGGCCACTCAGCGAATTTAGTGTTGTGAACCAGTTTAAGATGCTGATTTAAATGGTCCTTGCGATTAAATGTGCGTTCTTGGACTGGCCGATTCTTGCATGCTGAGTAATTATGCGTTTCGATATGTGCATCATCTGGATCGACATGACCACAGAACACACATAGAATTTCGGAGCTGTCATCTTTTTGACCGCGTGGTCCTTCAGGACTGCAAACCCAGCGTTCCAGAGGTAAATGAAGAGAATTCTCGTGTCGTTGCCAATCGTGCTTTGCCCGGAATGTCTCTGTGCAGAATGTGCATTGGAAGGCTTTATGTGGTGTAGCCAATGATCTTCGTTCTTCTTTATAAGCACGTCTTCTACGCCGAGAAGATCCTCGACTAAAAAGACCGTTGAGTCCGAAAGATGATCGGCTGGTGTGTGAATTGACAGAGCTTATAGAGCTAGATCGTGATGTGCCGACACTTCTGACTGACGGTGTACGAGACAACCTAGTATACGGACTCGTGGAACCTATCCTCAATTAGCTTGATGGAAGTCATACTCACGATTGCTTACCAGATGACGGCTTAACAGAAGCCACAGCCCTCGCAATAGCCGTAACAGCAGCCGGCTCATCCTCAGGCGGTGAATCAACCCATCTCTGCAGCGGATCCATATCAGAAGTATTCCTAACAGCCGGCGTCCCCGGTCTCGGGGGAATATCCATAGCTCTCGTCCTAGGAGAAGAAGCACTAGACGGAATCTTTCCTCTGCGTCTTGCATTGGCTAACCAATTCGATATCTGCGTTTTTGTAAGTCCCGTCTCCTCCTGCAGCATTCTTCGCTCTGGTTCACGAGGATATGGATGATTTTGGTGTGTCGCTAGCCAATTCTTTAAGATTCGGACAGACTCTCGAGTAAAGCGTCCCCCGACTTTTGCTGGTTGTGGAGGGATGGGTGCATCATTGGGTGTGGGAAGATGGTCAGATGAGAAATTAGGCGTCACGTTAAACGGCGCAGAATCAGAGACATATGGCGTTAAGTCATCACTCATAAAACCATCCAAAAGATCCATATCGGAGAATGAAGTCTGGTTGTAAGTCATGATGGGCGTGTCAATGCAATCAATCATGAGTTGGTAGGATTCAGAGGTTATGCAATGCAGGTGGAAAGAAATGGAAAGCCGTAAATCTTGCTAAGTCATCATCAGACCAGTCACGTAATTGGTCAAAAACCTTGTCATTGCGCCCTATTGATGGGGCGTCATGTGAGGGGCAGAAAACAGAAATATCGTCATAAAAAAAAAGCTAAAAACTATTTATGGCGCTGAAGGTGGTTTTGTGTTCATCGCGTCGTGAAGTTGGGAAATCATGACGGGGACAGGCCGTTTGTTGATGTAGATGTCGTCGAAGAGTTTGAGGATGCTGGGATGAGGTTTGAGGTAGTTTCGGGCTTCCCAGAGGTACTTTTCTGCTTTTGCTGGATCGGATGTGTTTTGGAGCATGAGAGTGATGAGTTCTTCATGCTTTTTTCTGTCTTCGTCTTTCAAATTCTCCTGTTGCCAGTCAGACAAATATCTACAAAATGTAAAGAGGACTCACCTTGATGTCAAACATGAGATTCATGGTAGGTTCAATGACGGTAGACTTGAAATCCACATCAGGATGCTCCTGTTGAATTTTCTTTGTCCTCGCTTCAAATTCAGCGATAGACTGCTCGCGAGTCTTTTCCTGTGGTTGGGCATTCATTTTTGTATGATTTGGGGGATGTTTTGTGTGTAAGTGAAGAATGCAAGTTTCTTCAATGTGATGTAACTTTACCCCCTCTCAATCTGACCAATAGGAAATCTATGTTCTCGCTTGTATGATGATCATCTATGTAATTGCATAAAATGCAAGAACACGTCAATAGGGCAAAAGGAAAGTCAGTGCCCAATGGCTTTTCTTTGGTTCTTATAAGTATGTTTAATTTTGATGATACTGTAATATAAATTCGATGATGAGTGTATGAGATCATGCTTTGAGTGCATCCACCAACAAACCTTGCAACTCAGCGATACTCTCCCGACTCGTCTTCTGACTCGCCATAACATAAAACACATTTCCCAAAACCCGACTATGCGCATTCCAAGCTCCTGTCCCCTCTCTCAATCGACTCTGAAGCTTCTTTGCAGCAAGACTCTTGTAACCTACACCCGAATCATCGCGAAGACTGATAGCCAAAACACTTCCCAGCGCCCAAACACCCAGAACTTGAGAATTATGTGAAATGCCATCCACAAAATCTTTAGACCAGACACTCCAAGCTTGAGTGTTCTCATTTTGGGAAGTCCAATCTTGCTCTGCCCACTTCCACTCCCCATCCTTCTCCATCCTCTGCATCTCCGTCACTGACTCAACAGCAACTTGACATCCAACAGCATGAGCCGTATAACTATGCCCATGCAAAAGCGCATCACTTTTATCATCACTTACAAATGCGTCGAAAATACCCTCTGATGCCATCGTTGTACAGAGCGGTACTAAGCCTCCTGTGAGTAACTTTGCATTGACACAAATGTCGGGTTCAACGCCGAGGAATGATGCTGCTGAAAATCGACCTAGGCGGTATAATCCGGTAAAGACTTCGTCGAAAATTACAGGGAGACCGGTCCACTGTGGACCCGACGAGGATGGGGGAGTTATAGTGGAGGTGCGACGAACGACGTCCACTAAGGCCCGCTGGAAGAGGGGATCACTAAAAAGTCAGTATAACTTCGATACAAAGCAACAAAACTTACACAAATATCATTCCGCCAGCTCCAAGGATTATAGGCTCCATCATCAACGCTCCAAACTTTCTTCCCTGATCCTGAAGCTTCTGCAACGTCTTTTCGATGTATGTCGCATAACTTCGGTACTGCTCGGTATTGACTCGGCATTCAATGTCAAAAACCTCCGAGATGGACCCCAGCCGTTGATCATCGCCCATGCCCTCCGGCGTACTCACCTCCCACTTACCCTTGACGCATTGAATGGTGGGATAATCGAACCAATAGCCCTTTCCTTCATACCATTCAATCTTTTCATTGTAGACACACGGCTCAGCACAGTCCATTGCTCCAATCGTGTCACCGTGATAACTGCCCTTGAGACCTAGAATATGAACATTGTCGTTAGGGCCCCAGCCGTAGCGAAGTCTCGCTGCCCGAAGAGCCATCTTGACAGCGACTTCACAGCCCGTACTTCCATTATCCGAGTAAAACACCCTCGAGAAACGCTCATTCTTGGCACCATCTAGCATGATCTCTGCAAGAGCGAGAGCAGGTTCATGGATAGCTTCTGCAAACATGACGTGTCCGTATCGACCAGCTGCATATGCTGCCGCAAGGGTAAGACGTGAGTTTGCATGGCCCAAGCCTTGAGACCACCATGATGCTGAGCCGTCAAAGGCAGGTTGGAGGAGATTGTCTGACTTGGGGTTGAGGACTTGGAAGTAATCTCCGTGGGCAGAGTCGATCGCTGAAATTGTTTCTGCTGAAACGAGTTTTTGCTGGGTGAATGGGTACCAGATCTTTTCACTCGCTTTTTCACTAAGTGATTCAAGACGAGAGATTCGTTCCTTGCCGCGGCTATCCAGATGCTCCAGAACGTGGTCGACATTCTGCGAAGAGTAATACTCCTTCATCCGCTCAACATCCTCTTTAACATCTAGTACTCGTATCGGTGGTTCAGGCACCGTATCAACAGGAACACGAAACTTGGAGAAATACTCCCTCAAGTACTGATAATTCTCATACTTGCCGTCCTGGAACAGCAGAATAGACTCAACATCATACCCCCTCATCTTCAAAGACTCGTACGCAGATATACTCTGCGAAATACCACCGAGCTTTGAGTCACCGACAAGAACAACAGGCGCACGTAATGGAGCGTAGAGGTCTGCTTGGGGAGTTCCTGATGGTCCCGGGGAATGTACGCCGCCTGCTGTTTCTAAAAAGAGCCAACCCGGACCGTAGTGAGAGACTGCTTCGTTAATCCTTGCCAGGACGGCTTGATCAGAAGGAACGCGCTATTCCGTCAGCTTCATCTAGCACGGATAGAGAAGGGAAATGTTACTTTTCCTGATGCTTTGGCAGCTATATGAGGACTACAGGGGATATCATACTGAAAAAGCGTCTCATGGACCGTTTGAGGAGCAAATTTCTGAATATGACTACAAAGTCAGTCAGTCAAGCTCTGAGAAATCAATTGACTCTTACCATCCATCAGCCTCATCAGCAGCCCCCGTAGAAACAGGTTTCAAAAACCAGCTCTTATCTCCCCGTTTAGTCGCACCATTGCAGAGTATCGTGCTAAAGATTGTCTTTCCGACGTCTGTGTTTGCGCCGTAGACTTGGTGGGCTCGGAGGGAGCGGCGGAGAAGTGCTGAGACTGGAGGCATTTCTAACGCCTTTGGGGATGTGTAATTACAAAGGTTTGGAGAGTTGAGACACCTTGATGAGAGGACAAGTTTCTCCTCGGTCAAACGGCCGGGAGACCGCGGCTTATAACGGGATTTACATGCATGTGCGATCGGCGGCACGGTAGTTGGGCCGGTGGGGAAAAAAGGCGCAATTCAGCTCAACCTCAACAAATTCGTGACTACAAAAGTATATTTTGTACTCGTATTAATTTGTTTAATTACTCATCTACTTGCCTGTACTTGCTTTCCTTTTCTTCTTACTTTTAAAATGTCTAAATTAGAGGAGCAATTGGCCTCTCATCTACAAAACCGGTCTAAAAAGTCTCAACTTCGAAGCCTAACCACGATTCCGCGATCAAATGTTGATTTTTCGTCGAACGCATACCTTTCTCTCTCGTCGATCCCATCTTTACTCTCCGACTATCATGCCCTCCTTCAAAGCCATGCATCGTTAGGATCTGGTGGATCTCGCTTATTAGACGGCAACTCAACCTTTGCAGAGAATCTAGAGCGTGACATCGCAGCTTTTCACAACGCTCCAGCAGGATTATTATTTAATTCGGGACTTGATGCGAATGTGGGATTGGTTAGTACGTTGCCTCAAAAGGGAGACGTGATTGTTTATGATGAGCTTGTTCACGCTAGTGCGCATGATGGTATGAGGTTAAGTCGCGCAAGCAGAAAGATTCCTTTCAAACACAATTGTGTGGAGTCGCTGGATGACGTCCTGGTCAGCCTTGAAGAGAATGTCTCGGTGTTTATCCTTGTTGAGGGAGTGTATAGTATGGATGGAGATGTTGCGCCGTTGAGGGATATTGTAACTTGTGTCAAGACGAGGTTCAAAGGGAATGGGTATATCGTCGTCGACGAGGCTCATTCTACAGGCGTCTATGGGAAGCAGGGAAGAGGTCTGGTTTGTGAATTGGGATTAGAAGACGAGGTCTTTGCCAGGTTGCATACTTTTGGAAAAGCTATGAGTTCTTTTGGAGGTAGGTCAATCATCTATCAGGAGGACACTGCTAACTTTATAGCTATTGTGCTATGCTCGTCTATCACGAGGGAGTATCTTATCAACTACGCCCGAACTCTCATTTACACTACCGCTCTACCATTTTCTTGTTTAGCGAGCATAAGTGTCTCGTACCAATACTTGCAAAGCGGACTTATCGACAAGAGACTCACGCACCTCTGGAGTCTTACAATGCATACTCACAAGCTACTCGCTTCTTTGAGTTTCACAACAACGACGATAGGGGTCAACAAAGAACCCAAATCGCCCATCATTCCGGTATTTACATCTGAGCCACGAAGTTTAGCGCGATTCTGTCAGGAGAGGGGATTTACAGTGAGACCAATTGTAGCACCGACTGTACCTAAGGGAAGTGAGAGAGTGAGGATATGTTTGCATGCTGGGAATACAATTGAGGAAGCTGAAGGATTAATTAGAGTTATTCAGGCTTGGGTTAAGGCGCAAGAGGGAGAGGTAGCAAGACTATAGACTTACCATAGACAGAATCACACATAAACAAGAGATAAATGACACGTTAAGCAGTTTCTATCTTACAACTTAGCCTAAATGTTAACTCAATAAATTAATTCTCCTGGTTATTAGGGTGTCAACGGTAGATAGTAACCGGCGCGGCCCCCTTACTTAGCGTAACACTATCAGACCCGCTACACCAATGCTACAAAGGGATAACACGTATTATGATCAGCAGGTATTGAGTGGAAATAAGCATTCAGAGGAGGATTTAAAGACCCTTGTTCCCATAACTGATAAAAAGGGGATAGCACGGCTTTAACTATACCGTCCTGATCACGTGCCGTGGAACGTCCCAGTCAGGACGCTGTATCTGCTGACAAAGCATTCGACCAAGAAAGAGGTACTTAAATCGAACTGTTTTTACCGAATAGAGCATACAGAAGAGGATGTCAAGAGCCTTATCTTTTTTAACTAATTGAAGGGAAAGATGCGCTGTTTTGATCACATCGCGCGGGGTATCCACGTGATATAAGCTTGGCCAATCGGCGCATTGTATTTGCTGACAAAGACACTGACATAACCATAGGGTAGCAAGTAGGGTTCAGACACCACATAATTTTTCCAATTTATTTGCTACGTAGCACCATCCGAGCCAATATAAAGCTAAAGACTCGAGAGTTGGATCTATTTAGGCACGCGACTGGGCGCGTCCAAAGGCAGTTGCCATGCAGACCTTCAATCCGCCAGGTGTCTTGTGGCTGAAGAAAGCATCATAGTTCTTTGAGATATTCTCAAAGTCATCTACTCAGAGTCAGTCATGTTTTTTACATTCGTTGGACAGGGAAGTACCGTACCTTCATGGGTAAACATGAAAGAGGGGTCGTATTTACCCTCGACAACCAAGTCCAAAAGAAGAGGGAAATACTACCGCCTAATCAGCATGGGTCATCATCTTAATAGGTTGGGGTAAACATACCTTCTGGGCATAGAGCTGTCCTCCACGCACAGTGATAGCCTTCTCCATCATCATTCCAATGGGAAAGTTATTAGTGCTGTAGAAAAAGTCACCAATCAGAGCAACATTGCCTCCCTTGCGAGTCGCCTTGATAGCCGCAGCAACAGTATCAGAGCTGTCACCCTCAACACCCAGTGCTCTCATAGAAGCATGAGCAGTAGAGTTGGTGCTCCTGAAACCGCTAGCCTCAATACCACGGTCCAGGCCGTGTGGTTCAATAGACAGGATGTAATCGGCAGGATCGCTGTGAAGATTGACATTGACAGGAATCATGCCATACGACTTTGCGATGTCGAGACGATGCTCATCCTTGTCGATGGCGTATACCTTGCTCGCCCCTCGAAGCTTGGCGAGACGTTGGATCGAGAGACCAACGGCGCCACAGCCCCAGACGCCAACGACGTCTCCTTCGCCTACCTCGGCCAGCTCATTTCCATGCCAAGCAGTGGGGGTTACATCGGCCAGACCAACCAGCTTCTTGGGGTCAATGTCATGGGGAGCCTTGACGCAGGTGAGATCTGCATTAGGAACGCGGCAGTATTCCGCTTGATCACCAGGGTATCCACCAGTGATCAAAGAATACCCAAAGATACCTGACAGGCGATGACCGTACATGCCCTCCAGCTCCTTGGAAGGGTTCGTCTTATCACACAGCGAGTACTCCTTCTTCTTGCAGTAGAAGCACTCTCCACAAGCGATGACAGGCAGGATAATGACCCTGTCTCCAACACTCAAGTTCTTGACCTCGGCTCCGACCTCTTCAACGATGCCGATGGCTTCGTGGCCCATGATCAACCCCTTCTCCATAACCTTGTTGAGATCGCCATTGTACATGTGGAGGTCGGAACCGCAGATGGTACAGTGGGTGATATGGACGATGGCGTCGGCGGGAGCTGTGATGGTCGGTTTGGGAACGACGCCTAGCTCAATGGACTTTGAACCTGTCCAGAGAGCCGCCTTCATCCGCTCGGTGGGATGAGGCTTGTAGGAGGTGGTATAGACGGGCCTTGTAGCAAGTTAGACAGGCACAGGGACAGGGTTGTGGTGATAGACAGTTATCTGGTGATAGACAGGGTTCTGGTGATGGACCGGGTTCTGGTGATAGAGAAACGTACTTGGCTACTTCTGTCATTGTTGGTATGGCTTTTTGTGATATGTGATTGTTGGGAATTTGTGTGATGTGGTGCATTTCAGAGATCCAAAGGATTTGCCTTTGGCTTTTATCATATTTTAACTGGATAATCTTGAATTCTTTACAGTTCCACAATTATCTGTTCCCCGTTTCCAGGCTCAATAACGTACTCAAAAAAACGTCCCATTTCCATATCCAGACTCATCATACCAATGTTATAGATCTATAACAAGTCATTCATATCTAGATCATCGCACGATGATATTTGCATTAAACGTCAGCCTTCGGTTGTTGGCGCGTATCCTAAGCGAATTCGATCATCATGTATGCGAGTATCGTTATGCGCGTATAACAACCGTCATCTGTGCGCGAGCTTTTGATAAGGCTGAGCAAACCAAAATAAACTTCCACTACAGAGTCTTAGAGAGCTTAGTGTAATCTCCCAATCACCGTCGCCTCGCTACATCTCCGGATCAGTGTAGCTCCGAGATAGCATTCACCAATCACCGTCGCCGGACTCCAGCTTCCACAAATCGCTGTAGCTCCGCAGTAACATCCTCCAATCGCGGTACTCGGCGGTAGCGCCGAAGTGCAGTAGCATTAAACACTGATCAGCGCAGAGCCCCCTACAATATTGACTTAGCGTAGTTGAAGGATGCAACGTTAGACTGCTTTCAGCCCTGACATGTTTGATTTTCAAAAATGACTTGATCGTGACGGGATAACTCTAGTGCTGAAATACCACTGTAAGCATGACATTAAGATGCCAGCATCGAGTGTTGTATGTAGTCTGATGTCAGATTCGCAGACCCAGTTATAATAACCCCAACATTTTCTGATAAAGGGCCCAGCTGTCTAGATGCCCCATATCAGATCAGATCTGACCACAATATCACTACAGTCCAGTTCCAACCATGCCAGAATCACTAGCTGCTTTTCGATCCGGAAGGAGCAAGGATCTTCGTGGACTTGCTGAGGAGCATATGCAGCACGAGTATGCCTGTCTTTTTCTCCTCTGCTTTCGGTTACTGATGTGACTGTTCAGTTTGAACCAGGAAGAACGAGACACCCTGAAACGTGCAGGGAGTAAGGTATCCACCCATGCAAAGCTAGGCTCTCTTGTGGGTGCAGGCCTGGGCATTTACTGCGCTTGGAGGCTGAGGACTATGAGATTGGCCTACTTTAACGCCTTCAGAGCTATGGAAAAACCTGTGGCTGTTCAATTCGCGGATGGCCGTACCAGTACGTTGATTCTCAATTATATCTGTCCGTTTCTAACCGGGGCAGAATCAATTCCTGATATTTCTGACAAGCTGTCACCTTCCAAATGGGGTGACGCGGCAACTTACTTCTTCTTTGCCGTTGGAGGTACATTTCTTGGTGGGGAACTGGGTCTCATCACTGGCACTGCTTCAGCTTCACGAACTATCACAAAGAACCCCGAGGTTAAGGGGCGAATAGAGGAGGCGTTCAAAAACTATCGCATTGATGCTATGAAGCAGGAGATCAAGGTATTGGAAAGGAAGCCAAAGTTTGAGCACCTCTTCCGATCCTGAGGCCATCGATTATGTAATTACAGCAGTATTCAAATGAATACACTTGTCGTTGGAAGAGTAGATTCTGGAATTAAATGTGAGAGTCTAATTTAGTCTGGACAAATCTTATTTTGACCAAAGAACTCGCCTCCGCGGAAATATCCGTCTTCCTTGACGGAAGCCTCCGTATAAGTACGGGTATTACAATTTTACCTACCTCATTATTCCAGACTTCAACCTATGACGTGATCTTGCCAAGCCTCCAGCACCACAACATCTGACAGTCCGCGTAAGCACTTAGTCATATTTAATTTTAGAAGTCATCACCAGATGCTCCGCACAAATAGACGGTGTCAAGATGAATGTTTTGATAAATAATTAAATCATGAGGTGTCGCTGCCGACACTCAAAAACTACTATGATATGTCTTTTTCTATGATGCTCTTGTAGTATGACTGTGTGCAGATTCGCCGCTAATATCTTGAACATAACGATTGGCTTCCCCAGTAATGTACTCCTGAATGAGGGCGCAGTCACAGCCGACGTGCTGTAGAAGCTGCATCTTGAGATGGTGTATCTCGTCGGTCAACCCTTTTACGCTGGCCGACAATTCGCGATGCCTCATCTCCATGTCCCTTTCTGCCGTTTCGAGGTTTTCTTCCTGCACCTTCTTCTTGGTCCGGACCTTGATTGCTGCTCGTCTATTCCTCTCTCTTAGTTTTTTTCTAGCCTGTGTATCGACTTCGGATGGTGGAGATTCTTCTTGAATATTCATGTCGATTTCTGTAAGGGATTCTCGGTGTGCATGGGGTTTCCTGGTGGAGCCACGTCGGGATGGTGGGCTCAATGTAGTGTCTTCTGTATAGATCGATTTCCGCTTCTTTGCTTCGGACTTGGTAGATGAGCGACGAATTGAGGATTCTGCAATGCTCGAAGACCGTTCGTGTTGTGTGGAATCTGAGATTGGGATTGGGGGTGGCTGGCTCGCCATACTGTCATGAGCCCAGAAGGTGTTTGAATGGGGATCGTGAGATAATTCAGGAATGTAGTGGCCCATGTCGAGTGATCCGTGGCGAGAATCGTCTTGATGCATAGGAAAACCACCATGGAAATTTGCATCACCAGCCAAATACCATGGACTCCATAGGGTAGTAGGCTCAGGGTTGAAATTTCCAAAGTCGCAACCTTGATCTATGAGGCTGGCTGGGCTCTGATCCATGCTCAAGTATTGATTCATGTCTATCCATGTTAGTATGGGATACTCACAAAGCGTAGAGAAACCGGGACTCACCAGATCTAATCTCATGTCCAAGGGATAGTAGATAACTCAGATTTAGGTCAGATGCTCAGATTTGGTTTAAGTCTTTGTGCAGCCTAAAGCGTAACGTGGAGGGGAAATCTGACTATGCAAGATGAACAATGATGCATCCCATGGACTGCACGTCAAAGATTCATATTTATCCAAAATGGAATAAGCACAGAATTCTGAAATCCTGGTACAGCAGGGGGCATAATTTGGATGAAAGCTCATAGTCATTCGTTCGTCACGAGAAGGGCCTGGACTCCAGGGATGGACAATGCTAATGTAGTGTGATGGCACCCGTGGAAGGTGATAAGGTGGAGTTAAGCCACCAGACATACAAATACCTATTGGCCGACTTAGCGGATTATAAGGCGCTTATACCAAAAGACGTTTCGCGGTTCCTGATCACCAATTGTGATTGCAGAAAGGCTGTACAAGTATCCATTGCTCAAACCCAATCTGAGTGTGTACGGTAGCATTTGGCGGGACCAAATGAGTGGTGCTTTCTGACTGGCGTCATGATACTAAAACGGTGACAGGATGAGCCGAGATAAAGTTCATTAGCCATTTCTCCATGTGGCAAGGTGCATACAAGCGATGGTATCCCCGCTAATGCTGACGATATTCCGGGATTACAACGGCCGCGGGGTTCAGCTAGTGCAAGACATTTCCCTTGGCACCTGTCAGGTATCATGATAAGCGTCAAGTCTAACTGGTCCGTTGCGAACCAGGTATGCAGGTGGTGTGGTCTAAAAGAAGTCAAGAGCGTAGTTCGACTGTTGAAGGCACAACCGCGTGCTACGGACCGTGGCAAAGCGCACCGCCATTGTTCTGTAACGGGTTACTGTCCTTGATTGGGTTTGTTGAAGGTCAAAGCGCTACATCAGACCATGACAAAGTACTCCGATATCTCTCTGACAGGAACCGGACTCCAATTAGGGCTGTCCAAGGTACAAGCGCTACAAGCGCTACTTCAAAGCTTGGCAAAGCGCTCTGACATTGTTCTGTGACAGAAAACGGTTCTCAACTAGCTTCTGCAGCTTAAGATCGATCGTGTAAATCGTCCAAATAATATCTTAATATCTTGAACTTCCTGTATATCCGAGGCTTTCTAGAAGTAGGTCCTCTACCGCTTAGCGACCAAACAATAAATTGTTAAACTTCTTGTCTATTGTTGATAGCTATGAATGCACTAAGAAAAGCGGAGAGACTACTCAAAATGATCGGTCGGGGAACAGGGTTTAATCGGAACGAGTCATTCCCGTGAAGACTGTTGGCAGCGGGTGAAATACTAGCCAGGTCTGGGGTTGGAAAAAGATCCTTTCCGAGTCTCTTTGCCGACATGCATCCCACTAAGAAGTAGCATATTTGCTTTTTTCTCGTATTCTATGGCCGTAACGATAAAAAAAAAACGGGGTGGCGGACAAAAGCGCCGCCACACTCGCGATAAGCGAACCACCGCCGCCGACTCCAAGGGCGTCAAACATCTGCGCTGTAAAGAGAGGAGCGGCGGCGGCACTAGAAGATCGTGCCACTATGATCACCGCAGCAGCAGAAGCGGCGTAGTCCGCATATGTGTCGATAATGTAGCTGAAGCATGATACGTGGATCAACATCAGGCACGTTGACAGAACGGTGCCGCCAATAGTAGGCACGATCCAGTGGACGGAGCTATATTAGATGCCGTTAGTTATAATGGCTCCATATTTGATAAACCAATTACTCACTTGTACTGAGCACTCCAGCTAAGCCAGAGCATGGAGATGGGGAACCCTACGCCGCCGATCATAGCCAGGATCATATGATCCTCCGGAGGGATCTCCCCCCCGCACGCAACCTTCCGCTTCCGGCGCCGAGAGTTGGCGAAGACAATTAACAGTGCAAATAACGCGCCGATAACTTGTCCGAATATCGGAAGCTGGGAAACGGCTGCATTCCATCCCCTCTTGTCGTGAAACACGATAGGGTATATGCTGAAGAGCATGTATTGCAAAGCAGCAATAACGCAAGAGTAGATGCAGCAGAGAAACGCAATAACGTCCAAGAGAAGTCCCCAAGGTCTTATTAGGGCAATCTTGTACAATTGAGTCAGGTTCGGTTTGGTCGCCTCCTGCTCAGACTGTACGTCGTGACCCTCTTTCCTCGCCGTCTTGGCCTTGTAACAAAGGATGGTGTTTCTGTGCGTCTCGGGAATTGTGAACACGACAAGACAAGAAAATGCTGCAAACCAGAGACAAACATACATGCCCCAATGCCAGTCCTTCTTCAGCTCCACGGCTCCGGATATGACAGTCCCAAGAGCTGGACCGACCCAGGCGGCCCAGATAAAGACGCCCATGGCATTGCCGCAAGCACATTTGTCCCAGAGGTCAACAAGGATACCACCAACAATGGTGGCAGGTCCCGCGGCGGTACTTCCAGCGAGAAACCTGCCAACCAAAAGTGCTCCAAAGTTGGGTGGCCAGGCCGTCAAGAATGTAAAAGCGAGGTAGAGAAACAGTGTCGTATAGAGCATCCAACGACGACCGTAGAATTCAGACAAGGGTCCAAATATGAGAGGACCGGCACAGAAGCCGAGGAGGAAGAGAGACGTGGTGAGTCCTGCAGCAACACGTGAGACACCGAATTCTTGAGTGATAGACTCGGTTGCTCCCGTTGTGATACTACTGGCAAAACAACCGTTCAAAGTTATAAACACGGCGATTGCAGATATGTATCGCTTTCTGGCGAGAGGCCAGTTCAGAGGATTTTCTGTATCACAGTCCCTGAAATCAATCCAGTTGTCGTTACTTAGAGACGGGTGTCGGTGCCGTTCGCACTCAGAACTTGGCTTGAGGGTAAGTTTAGTGAGAGTTCGCCTGACTGAGTCCATCATGATAATAGAGTGTTTTTGATATAGATTGTATGTATGAATGTTCCTTTAACAGAAACTTTGGATGACTCGAATTACTTGAAGTACACTACTAACTCGCAGAGCAGCAATATATGAGGGTCTTTCTTTTCTCTCACAACTTCAATATCCCTCCGCATCGGATCACCAGTTCAATACTACTATCATCACCAAAAACAAAACCAGGCGTCATAAGAAGCGATAATCGGACCTTCTTCTCCACCAGGATCCCCATCACAATGTTTCTACTACTATAAGCGGGAATTGTCTGTGGTGTTTCGTTCTTAACAGCTGGGAATCCACTCATTACTGTGGCCATGACACGGGACCTTACACTGATCTGACGTAGGAGTGCGTATCCCATTATGGAAAAATTTCCATAAAGAACATGACGGATTTATTGCCGAAATACATCACTGTAGATACTTGTTTCCTCATTAGTTAAGATGATCAAAGCTAAGGTGAAGGTCAATTATGTCATTGTGAAGATGGTTAAGCATCTTTCAACTTTGGGCGACTTGACGTTATTGCCATCTCACTAAGTTAGCCTCTCGACCATAGCTTCTAACAAGACAGCTATATAATGACAAGGCGTAGAGATTCTACTTCCAAAATCTAATTATTCTCAATCTAAACCAAGTGATATTCTCCACAACCATACTATACATTTGTCTATCAGCATACTCCAAGACTGCACCTCATTTAATCTATCATGCGTGTCTTCCTCATCCAAACGGCAAAAGGCCTCTTCTCATCTTCAGGCGGTTACAAGACCAACTATGCCCTCCTTCGCTATCTGTCTTCTGCGGGCCATCGTGTCCGTCAACTCTGCTACTCACATTGTGGAGAGATTGAGGCCTACTTGAAAGATAAAAAGAACAACGGGGACCATCTGAGAACCAGGATCCTTCACATGAGACCTGAAGACGGCAGGACCGGGGTTAACGTCAAGGTTCACAAGTTTTACATGGACGATGGTGTTGAAGTCGTGGCATTGGACAGCGAAGCGTTTGACGAGGCGTTTGGTGGTAAGATGTCGTTGCACAGTAAACTATCCAAAATGTCAGCTGAGTATATCGAGGTAAGTCAAACCTGAACCGTACTCGCTATCGAAACTAACCATTTGAAAGACTGGAACATGCTCGCCGCCGTTGCTGGAATTTATCTCGTTCCTCCACGATGAAATCAGACGCTTTCATCCTACGCACATAATCTCCAACGACGGTCTATCCATGCAGGTCAGTTTCGACCTTGATCTGGCCGATCTAAACATGTCCCGCATCGCAGTTGTCCACACCGCCGAGCAACTTCCTTTTGGTCCCTTCGCTTTTGGAATTCCAGGACAGTCGAGCACGGTAGGAGAAGTGGAACTTCTCCGACGCATGGATGGAGTCTGGAGTGTATCTCAAGTTATCAAGGACTACGCTCTTGAGCACGGACAACTGCAGTCGCGGTTTCTGGTGCATCACCCTTGGACGTATCTAGTCGGTGATAGCCACGAGATACCGAAGCATTTATCGAATTGGGACAAGCCATACATCGCCATGGTTAACCCGTGCCATATCAAGGGAGCCAGCATTTTTGTTGATCTTGCCAAAGCTTGTCCGCAGTATGACTTCCTCGCGTTTATGAGCTGGGGCGCCAGCGAGAAGGTAGTCAATCAGATCAAGGCCCAGCCAAACATAACGTAAGCAAATCCAGTACTTTCGGTGTCACCACTAACGAATAGCTCAGAACTCGCCCATCGTGTGTAGATGCAGAGGACCTCTGGCGCGACATCAAAATCCTCATAGTTCCCTCCCTCTGGTGCGAGGCCTGGGGAATGGTGGTAGTCGAAGCGCACCTTCGGGGCATACCTGTTGTCGCTTCAAACGCGGGAGCTGTGCCTGAGGCGATGCTTGGACTGGATTACATCATTCCCGTCAATGCCATCAGTGGCGAACATGACGAGACGGGGTGTTACATCATTCCTGAGCAAGACATACAACCTTGGGCTAGGGTGGTCACGAGACTTATGGAGGACAAGAGCGAGTATGAGAAGACGTCGTTGTATGTACGTAATGTTACTCAGCAGTGGTTGGAGAGTCGTGACATTACTGAGATAGAGAGATGGATGATGGGTATGGGTTTGAAGCTTGGTGCACGTGGAAACGGATTAATGTCTTTACGTTTGTAGTTAGATATTGTATATGTCTTTACGTTTGTATTTAGATATTGTATTATAACAGCTCTTTGCCTTTGTCATCTTTATCTCATCCAATTCGTACCGCGATGTTGATAATACCATCCTTGCCTAGCTGGATCAATCTCTTTGAGAGACTCAGTTAATGAAGTTGCCGTCAGTCGGGATAAGGTTTCCTCGACGAATTCACACTTTCGTCACTGAGAGTTTGCCGTCATCTTGACCTGGCAGTCCAATGAACTCGAGCCTATGAGCGACTTCTGATGATACAAGGTGAAGAACCATCTTACTCGTGTTGTCACCAGAATTATTCATGGACTGACTCTTTTACTCGAATACTGTGAAGGGTTCTGTCTTGTTACATCAAAGAACCGCATATAAACATGCAAAGTTGCGTAATAGCCATATCATACTCAATCTGCATTTCTTACTACCGAGATTGTACCGTTACTAAGAGGCCTTGCTATATGTACCTCCACGTCTAAGCATCCTTACCCACTACACCAATGAGAGCCTCCCAAGGAAGTAGCTTGATAGTTCCAGACCTCTCCTTCTCCAAAGATAAATTATCATAACTTCCCAAAGCCCACTCCTTCACACCTTGACCCTCGTCAAAAGTAAACGTCGTCTCCTCCTTGCTAAAGTTCACAATCGTGATGGAATGACACGTCTCGCTCACTCGCCTAAACGCAAAAACGTTGGGCTGCGTGATGTTCTCAATGACAAAGTCTCCGTAGACGAACAGATCGGTGTGCTTCTTGCGTAGCGCAATGGCCGCCTGCCAGAACCTGTAGGGAGATACGAGCATCGATCGCTTGTTCGCCTTGCCTGCGGATGTCTGGAGCTCTGCGTTGACTGTGGGATAGTCATCGTTGACGCGCATCCAGGGTTTGACTCCCGCTGGACAAAAGCCTCCGTTGGCTGTTGAGTTCCATTGCATTGGGGTCCTGGCATTGTCACGCGCTTTGAGGTTCAGATAATACTTTGCTTCTTTCATCTCAGGAGACCCTTGTTTGTATTTGGAGCAAACACTAGACACGTTAGTTCAGACTCTATCAAGACAAGGCCACCAAACTCACTTGTTCCAATACTTGACTGATTCAATGTCTTTGTACTCCTCCGGTCCCCAAGACAAGGGTACGTTTCGCATGCCCAGCTCTTCTCCCTGGTACAGATACAAGGTTCCAGGAAGACTTGTTTGCATGATAGACAGTAATTTGGTACCTGTCACGCGATGCTCATCCGAATCATCGCAGAAACGCGTGACGGAGCGAGGCTGGTCGTGATTCTCACAGAACAACGTGCTCCATCCATCCTTTGTCACGATTCTGCAAGATTTGGCCATGATGTCTCGCAGGTCAGAAACACACCACGACTTATTGCTGAAGCGACCCTTTTCAGGGACAATATCAAGACCAATCATCTCAAATGTGAATATCATGTTCACGACACCCTCTTCAGCTTCAACCATCTTAAGACGCTCGTTTTCGTCATCAAGGAACGGCATCTCACCAACTGTCAAAGTATCATAATGATCAAAGACCTCCGTCTTCATGTCTTGGAGATAATCTAGGAGATGGGTTCCATTGGCAAAGTGTTTCTCACCCGGCTGATACTTTCTGTCTGGGAAAACGATGTCTGCATCAGGGAAACTGGGATCCTTGGCAATGAGATTGATGACGTCCATTCGGAAACCAGAAACTCCCTTGTCGAGCCAGAAGCGCAGGATATCATGAACCTCGCTCCGGACGGCGGGGGTATCCCAGTTCAAGTCGGGCTGGAATGGACTAAAGAGGGAGAGGTAATACTCATCCGTCTGTTCATCGTATGTCCAGGCTGACTCGTATTCGTCAAAGAGACTGAACCAATTGTTTGGTGGTTGACGAACGCCATCGGCGTCGTACTTTGGCTTTCGCCAGTGGTACCAGTCTCTATGCTCACTATTCTTGGAAGAAGACGAGTCAATGAACCAGGGGTGCTGTCAGTGGTATTAGATCAGTCATGGAGAGGTTTGAGTTTCATACCTTGTGGGAAGTGTGATTAACAACCAAATCCATCACGAGCTTCATATCACGGTTTTTGAGCTCGGTAATCAAATTATCAACATCATCCATAGTACCGTACTGTTCATGGATATCGCGATAGTCCGACTAGTTCATATTAGCGGGCAAATCAAACACCATCCAAGTGCCAACATACGATGTCGTATCCCATATCTTCATTAGGGCTTTTATAGACTTGTGATGATAATTAGACTGTTGTTCTCTCTTGACAGATGGTGAACTTACTCGGTGAAAGCCAGAGGATGTCCACTATTTTATACAAGTCAGAATATGAGCGCAAGAGTATTGAAAACATTCTTACCGCCTAACTCTTTAAGATAGTCCAGTTTGGCAATGATACCATTGATGTTCCCAACTCCGTCTCCATCAGTATCCAAGAAAGAGGAAGGATAAATCTGCAGAGTCTCAGTAGGGATACTAATTAGAAAGCAGAAAGACTAACCTGATACACAATAGCCTCCTTCCACCATTTCTGCTCGCCCGACTTGTTGGAAACGTCAATCTTAGTCATTGTGTTGCTGTTGTATGTGTGGTTGTATGTGTTGTTGCATGTGTTGTTTTTTGTGCTGTAAAGTTTTCGATGTCGTGGTATCGAGACAAGGAAAGGACTACGTCTTACTGTAAACGTGCAAGGTCTAATATAAGACGAAAGACGGAATGATTTATAGAAGAAAGCCATCTTCAAAGGATAAGAAAAGCACGGATGGTCTACTTTGGGTGGTATTCAGGCGAGATAAATCATCGTAACGTTTATTGCGGTATTACGCATCCTTACAGCTACAGAGCGATAGCTGGAACAATGACATTGCATAAGGATTCATCTTACTGCGAGATGAGTTAATGTCAGGACAAACAGAGTAAATCTTATCATCGTCCTTTCGTGACGTTCGGGTAATAGTGACAGCATATACTGTAACGCCTTAATAGCATGTGACTGTCATAATAAAGAACATTATGATGGAGCTAAGTTGTCATATGAAATCAATTTCCGGTTTTGTGCGGAGAATGCTTAAATTCATCGTATGGGTGTCGATGTGATGATTGCATGACGAAACATGTCCGACTTTCCGGTAGGCGGGATCTACCGCTGCAACCTTCTATTATAGTAGGTAGATAAGTGTAGATACTTTAGAGAACGCTAAATTGCAGCATTTATCTTTATCAAAATTTTCAACGGTCAGTTTGCACGTCATACAACTTATACGTAGCCTGCGGTCTGTTTTGATATATATTATATCTTGTAAATTGGTCTTTTATCGCTACTAAACTATAAGCACAGTTGAAACTGGATCGATTTATCTTAAAATAAACAAAGTCAATTCAATTTAATCTCTGGTACTACGTTGTACAATAAGGCGCAGTGAAACAGGCAGTAGTATAGTAACTGCCTTGCCTACCATCACTTGACCGTGCGACCATGAGGTCCTTCACGAACAGCTCTACTCTCTGCTGTCACGGGAGGAAGAGCTTCCGCTCTATCAGCAGTTAATCCACCCTCTCGCCGACCAGTATAACCCCGCTGACCCTTCTCCGCCTCTGGCTTATCTGCAACTGTATCCCGTACCTTGTCAAAGACCGAGCGAGTAGTACTCGCGCCAACACCCTCTAGACCACTTCTTTCCTTCTTTCTCTTTCGCGGATGAACACCTCTGGCTTCACGGTTCTCTTGACCCTGCAGAGGTTTACCATGCAGCGAATCAATAGAGTTGTGGATGTCCTTTGACGTTGAACCAGGCATGGATAGGGCTGGAAAGTCTAAGTCTTCATCTTCGTAGGTGTTCTCCTCTATGTTGTAGCCGACGGTACGGGGCGTGAAGGAATCTTCGACTGGGGCGGTGCCAGGCGGGAAGGTCTGGGCGTGGAATTCTGGTTTAGCGGCGTTGCCTTGCTCGTTACCGGGTTTGTGCTGGAGACTGTTAGATCAACAGGATATCGAGGACATCAGTAAATACTTACCCAATTGTGCACTCCAGGCTCAGAGGGAACGATTCGGGCATGGAAGGGGCCTTGACCTTGAAGCGAATCGGGGTTCTTAGCAGCCATGATAATTGATTTGACGGTGTCTGATGTGAGTAAAGATAATGGCAGGATGTCACAGAAACGGATCAGTACAGTTTGAATGAATTCCCTCTAATATCTGTGGTTCATGTCAATAAATAGCTGGTAGCAGTGAGATGTTGCCGATGGATGACATCAATCAAGGCTCATTACTTCGTTTGCCCGTCTCACTGTACTTACATGACGTTCGTATTCCATCTTGGTGACAAACACTAAACGAGTAGCTTTACAGATGTGTGGCTTTGCCATTTACAGCATGTAGCGTCATATCAGCCACTGCATTCACAACATAGGTAAAAGATTCTCATTGGCAAGCTTGATAAAAGAAGACATCAATTACAGCTTGTCGCATTTGCGTACAATTAGTATCCCTTAGGTAGCTGCACAGCACATTCAGTATATCAGGTTAGTCCATTAGGAAGGTACTTATTTACCTATACTAACATACCGTAAAAATAGGCGCCTCACTAACCTCTTACTTCTTTACCACTAACAGGATTCTGCAAGAGTATAGTGCAGCTTAGATAGTGCAAGCCAACTAATGTTTTGCATTGATCAGTCCACGAACACACGGAATGTGCCCTGTGGCCACGTAAGAGATTGCTTATAGTAGTGCTACTGTTTACTTGAAACATCTAATCGGGGTCTGCCAGTGACACATCTGGTGATAAAATGCTCGCAATGCGTACTTAATAAAACAACACTTTTAATCACACAAACTGTCATCTACTTGAAACATCTTTACACTAAGAGCAGTATCAGATCACTGTTACAGTTAGCCTGTCTTGTTTGACTGCCGAAATCTAAGTAGGTTCGCCTCCTGATCTGTTTCTTATTATCAATAATTATCCACCATCTCGGTAGTTTCTAAAGTTAATCTCTCTGGGCCGGTAATAGTCGGGATTGTTACGGAAGAAGCCGATCACACTAACTAAGCTGCAACCAATACTAACACCGCCGTGACTCACTCGGACAAAAGGCTGCTGTGCCTGGTACGGAAGCTCTCCCTTCTTCCTTTCTTCCCTCCTGTATTTTAAGAATAATACAGCAGAACAGAATTCAAGACAGGTGTCTGCTCATTCTGTGTCTTGCTATAAAGTCATATTGATAATTCAAAGCATCTTTGAACTCTTTGTTAATGTACGCGAGGCCAAGCAAAGACATAAATAATACTTGCCGCAACCTGCCGCAACTCGCCTCAATTTGCCGCAACCTCATACAGATGGCGTTTTCAAATTTTCACTTTTGAAGCCCTGTGACTCGTCCTTTCACGAGACTTTGCGAGCTAACCTCTGAGTTTTCCACACTTTACCAGCTAATTTCGCCAATTAGTACCACTACCAGGAAGGATCACTTTAGTCCGTTTTACAGCGGACTGTGAGTGGAGTTCCCGCTACCTGCAGTGACTTTCAACCACTAAAAGAATACCAGTACAGTAGCTAGCGTCTCTTCTGTCATCTGTCACTTATTGCCACAGCCAAGCCGGAGATACTCATTTAAGTAGGTCGGTGTCGGATATGAATATTCCCGACTAAACCCGGATAGTACCCACCCTCACTTCGGCAATACAAGTTTAAGCCAGGTTCTAGAACATGGTGTCGGGTCAAAGGGTCCGAATCGCTATCGACATGTTTATACCGGGTATTTAAATCTGAGATCCCCCGTTTTGCTTTTTTCCCGTAAAACACAACATGATTGCGAATAAGGAGACTATCAAGTCCGCCTGGACCTCTGATGAAGGATCCATGGCCATGAAGACTTCTCAATCTTTTTGGCCCAAGGTAATCCAAGATATAATCGACGATGTTTCCAGCACCTGCAAAAGCCTATCTCCTTCCCCTGCCCTTGACGAGTTACAGTCCATACAGGGCAACCTTGAGTCCCTACAAACTGAGATTATCAACGACGTTGAACTACTGTAAGAACCATTACCATTTCCGTTTCTTGGCCTATACTGACTGATTTTCAGCCCCCTTGACGATGATGGCTCTTCTGACATCGGGGCCTACAACGGGCAACTCAACAATCTGGGTAGAGTAACTTGGCTTAATTGTCCCTGGCTGTATGGAGAATGCTACATGTACAGGTAATCTTATCGTCCTTTGTTGCAAGGAACTGTGCTGATTTATCCAGACGTGTCCAGCTTATGTTTTCCATGTCAACGTCATGGAAAGGCTACGATGTCTTTAAGAGGCAAAAACACTCTTTCCTAGTCAAATCACAGTCATCCATCGAACACCTCGCTATCAAATACATTCCAATCCTCGCAAATCCAAATAAGTTTCTTAAGTTATTAGACGACAACAAAGCTATGACAGTGTTTCTCGACGTGGTCAACCTGGCCTTATGGGGAAATGCTACCGACTCCTCGCTTATCGCCGATCTCAACTCCACAGAGATTCAAGCTCTACATGGACAACCAGCAATAGACAAAATGAAGGAAATCATCGTCGACAACGACGCTTTAGAGGCATGGGAATATTTACGAAATGCCCGAGAGACCAAACCGGCACGTCATATCGACATGGTCCTTGATAACGCCGGATTCGAATTATTCACAGACCTGATTTTCGCGGCGTATCTCATCGAATCAGACCTCGCTACTGACATTACTCTGCACGCCAAGCCCTTTCCATGGTTTGCCACCGATGTGACACCGAGGGATCTAGAATTCGTCCTCGATTATCTACAGTCCAATGGCGTTGCCTTTCTAGCATCTCTTATCAAGAAATACCTCGACAATGGTGTAATGCGCATCGAGTCAGACCCCTTTTGGACAACAGCTTCCTCTTTCCATGAGATGAGGGATCAAGCGCCGAAGCTATTTCAGCGTTTGCAGGATAGTCATTTGACGATATGGAAGGGAGACTTGAACTATCGAAAATTAATTAAAGACGGTCTATGGCCGTACACCACACCTTTCAAGAGTGCACTGGGCTGTCTTGGTCAAGGGAGTCAGGTCAAGGTTCTCGCTTTAAGCATGAACAGGTCTGATACTTGTGTGGGAATAGATAGTGAGGAGAAGGTTGAGGTTCTTGATGCGATAGCACCTGGAAATTCATGGGTTCGGGATGGAACATATGCTGTGGTGTCGTTCAGCAATGGTCTTTAATTCTAGAAGATTATCTTATACCACTATTTATTCAATTTACATCTTACCCTTTTACTTAATTGCTCAGCAAGGCACATTATATTTGTAGGTTACAAAAGATGCCAATTAAACGTATCATCCACGTTAGCAGATACGTACTAGATATCTTATCTTGTTTTTATCTGCTTTCGAGTCTATAGTTACGTTCTTTACAAGATACCTACTCTAAATATCGATCTGAAATTCGGCTACAAGGACTAACATAGTGCAGCCACCGGGCAATAGAGTACAGCTAATGCTTTACAAAACTGGCTGGCTGCAGTAATATCTCATGTGATAGGTTCCTCCAGCTGGGTCTTGCGCGCATTGTCGATCAGAGGAAAGTGGCCTGATTTTAAGTTACTATCCTCCGAGCGTCTTACTCGGTGTAGCTTCTGATACTACGTTGTCTGACTCTATTGTCGATCATAGGTCACCCCTTGCCTCGATTTGGTTGTACAGTTTACGTATACATACTTGAAGGATTGTTCTCGCATCGGCGTGGCGTTTTGCACACGTCAAAGTTGTTTTGCGCGTGTGAGCAATAAATGTCGTATCTCCGGTGTACGCCACCAGCAACTCTGTGGTTCGCCTATTCATGTGCAAAGCTGTACCCCTGCGGATTTAGTTGTTATTGGTTGGTATTGATTGGAAAGAGTGGAAAGAACTACTCGTCATACTCTCTCGTCATACTCTCTCGTCATACTCTCTCGTCATACTCTCTCGTCATACTCCCTCGTCAAACTTTCTCGTCATACTCTAGATTCCGTAGGGTTACATACTCTACGGCAGATGCAGTCCCGCCCTGTTATGTTAAAGTTAATTACGCTACTAACTACTTTCGGAAGCTCCGTAGCGGAGTATCGGACTCCGTTGAAATAGTCACCACAGCTAGAAATCACTATTCCCACCCCTGAAAATAATTAGCTAAGTCTATATATCAAATACAATTCAACTAATACTTCTTTTCTTCGAGTCATTCAATCTCATCGTTTCAGCTATATAGTTTAGTAGATCCCTAGTATTAATGTTAGTACCAAACCGCCCTGTGTAACTGAAACTGTAGCACTAATCCACTAATCGAGGTGCTGTTTCCTCGAAACTGCGCCGGGTATAGCACTGGCCACATATCTGCCGTGCATTGGAGTTTTGTTGCTTTGTTGCGAACGCGACGACAATACGCTTTGTACCTGTCCTGCGTGGAGAACTTCTTTACAATTCGTGTGAGATGTGCGTGAACTTGGTGGAGTTTACGTGGTGATTAAAACTTTGTGAAGGAAGCTATGGCTGTCCGTGGAATTGACTGTTAAGCATGGGCCATTTCCGGAAAAAAACAATACCTTACCAGCGCGCATCATGAAGCCTCGGGGCTTTGGACGCGACAATAAGTGAGTTTCTGTCCCTTTTGCGTGTACAGCTCGTGTAGTCCGTGTAAGCTAAGTGAAATTTACGTGGTAATTGAAAACTGGTGGAACCATTGTAGAAGAAGCCATCGCGGTTTGTAGATATACTGGACATGCATGGGCCTTTTCCGGAATGAACGACCCACGCTGCCTTGGAAGTATCCTAGGAATGTGAAGTTCCTGTAGTCAATTGACCCCGTCGTTTCAGATTACATGAATTGTATAATAACTGCACAGCTGCTAGGTGAAGCTATTCCCCGAGGCTGTACTTGTTAAGTGCGTCTAACAATTCGAACACACCACCCAGAAACCTTAGACTATTGATTCTAATAGTAAGATTCATTTAAGATAGAGACTATTATAAGAACAGAGTATTTACAAGATATTGGAATCAGCCAGGATATACCTGATAAACTGACTCCCCAAACCTTCACAATTCCCCTTTCCCATCTCTAAAAACCTCATCGTACCACCTCTCCTTCGCCTCATCCTCATCATATTTACTCTTACAAACATCCGTAAACTCATGTCTCTCCCAGGTCGCCGTCCCATTGCTATCAACTGCAAACGTCTGCGGCTTCTTCATGGGCTTTTTGGTCCTCGACTCCCAGTATATCAACCGTTCACCCTTGACGATAATTTCAAGTAGGGACGAAGCTTTAACTTCTTTGAGTTGGTTCTCGAGTAGTTCGCGCAGGTAGGGAAAGTACCAGATCTTATCCCACCAGAGGTATCGTCGTTTCTTGGCGCCGTCTTTGTGAGCGTTGTGATGGACCACTACGGGGATTGCTTTCGAGTAAAAATCTGCGTAGAGAGGCATTTCGCCCCAGTCTTCCACAATATCCAAATCGCGGGCTGAAATATCGGAGAGGGGGTTTTTGGACTTGGAGATATCGTCTGGAACTCCTTGGAGACGAGGCGATATTTTGAGAGACTTGGACTTTTCAGCGATGGCTGTTTTATCGTTGAGGGTGATAATTTCTCCGTCCTGTTCTTCGAATACCGTGGGGATGAAAAGTTGCTGAGTATAGTCCAAGCCGACGTGGTACTCGAATTCCTTGTGAAGGTCCTTGAAGTCCCTGTCTTGAGTAACGCCGGTATGTGCGCGAAGCGATCGTCTCCAAATCTCCTGCTCGGCAAAGATTTCTCCGAAAACTCCCTGGTCGCTGTAAAGATCCTTGCCATTGATGAGACCGCGCTGCATACGCTCCTGTACACGACGGAAGTATCGACGCATATCACCCACTGGACCAATCATGCTACCGCTGTTGAGAAACTTGGGTCGAACTTCATGGAACTTGTTTGGGTCGCGGTCTGTCTTGGGGCCGTATAGATCTTTGCGGACGGGACTCTCAGGAAGTTCATCACAGTGAAGAACCGATCCTGAGGATGAAGGAGGGAAGCATTTCTTTTGTGCGGAGACGATGATTGTTTGTTCGAAAGGAAGATCACCACGGCCTTTCCATTCAGCTGCAAGACGACGATTCGCTTGTGTATTCGCTTCGTGATATCTCTTGAGCAGAACATCAGGAGGAAGCTGAAACCAACAGTCATAAGAATCAGTCAAGACAACGATATCATTCTCCTCGAGTCTGTTCTCCTTGGGTGTGTCAGACTTGGTAGCGAGGTCAAGATACTCCAGGGTTCCGGTGATTTTCGCAAGGTGAGAACCGCCCTTCCATCCTTTCGACGGATCAAATTTCTTGCCCCAGTTGACAATTACAGGACTAGGATAGCCCAGAGCGATAGCGCTGGTGACGACTTTGCAGAGATCGTGGGCAGGGTTATTGGCGGGAAGAACGATTGCTAGACGACGGTCCTTGGCGACGAGATGGTTCATAACTGGTTTGGTGCTACCAGCAACTACATCGCCATTTAAAAAGAACGAGCGTCCCTAAACAGTCAGTAACTCGTAATAAGTAGAAGATGGAGATGTTACCTTTAGTGAAGTGAAACATAATAATCCGGGAACGAGAAGGATGACCGCAATGAGAATTGTCATGGTTCGGACAGGCAGCCGAAGTAGTTTCTTGGCAAACATGCCCCAGCACCGCGATGACCCGGGGGACTTTTCTAGGCTCTCCGGGTCGGAACTCGGGGATGATGGTTCTAGGCGTTTGTACTGCCAAGAAGGCATGATTCTGCGGAGGTAGTCCATGGCGAATACAGAGATGGATGAGCGTCAGATCAAACAAAGCTGAATGGACATGTGCACGCGACAGCTTTCTTATGTTTACTCTCTCCTACTCCATACAACTCCTTGTGGCTCATCCTTGATCATAATTCTTGGCCTCATGCTATCCTCTTGGCTCGTCTTGGCTCTACAAACCTGCTTGCCACCGTACAGACCTGACTCGGCAAAGCAAAGCATCTTGGCATATGCACCAATATCCCAAGGCTCAACCACATGGAAACCGCGTACAATAAAAACTCGAAATAGCAATCGTCGATCACTTCCTCAGTGGAGAAAAGCCAAGGAAATAGCCAGGAGACTACTCGAATGCCCCCGACGGTCCGGTCCAATGGGGGAGAGGCGGTGCCATAATCCCGTCTTGGCCTTGCCGAACCACCCGACCGGAAGATTTGGTGCGCCAGAAAGACAACTTTAGGGTTAGTTAGTTGGGGATCAGACTGGAACTAATGGATATACTGGGGGATCAGACTTTGAGCTAACGGTATTTCGTGGATCAGGTACTGGCAGAGTCGGTCTTGGCCACGCAGTGATGCAGATGAAAGGCCAAGTTTAGTGTCTTGGATCAAAATCTTGACATCATAATGGCCTTTTTCATTACCCCATAAATAAAATAACGGCATCATTATAAGTTCTCCATAAAGTAACTACCGACTAATTTTCACGCTTGTTAGACTACTCTTGCATTCGGTCGCCGACTCGCATCAGGCGTGTATGCCTCGTTGTCAATATTACACGTCCCCCATTTTCTCCACCAACGTCGTCCATATGACATTCCCTTTCTATACGTCCACTGGTTATTAGGCGCCTTGCGAACCTTTGGTCTTCCATGCATGCCTGTAAATGTCAGTGGTTGGTCATGATACAAAGAGAAGGCGCTTACATCTCCCCTTGTTCTTTTTAAGTCGGGTCGTAAACTTGCGACAATCAGAACAATATTTTCTGTCTCCCATCCATCCCCGTAACCTCGTAAACAAAGGACAAGAAATACAAAGACAATGTTTCTTGCAGTAAGGCACATTACACGAAGGATGATCATCAGAGTAATAAGTACACCAGTAGCAAACACGTCCGGAAACAAGTGAATGTTGTTTCCGTCTGTGGTGCCATGCGTTGTAATGCAAATCTTTACCACGGACGCCCTCGCAATTGGACCGACATTTCGGACATCCATGGGGAACATCAGCCGTTGAGCCAAGCTGATCCACCCATTCGAGTTTCGGTTTGGAGGTGATGAGTGGTGTGGAGAGGAGACGGAGTTCATGGGATGTCAGTGAGAGGCAAACAAGGTCATTTCTGGCGCAGTGTTTTAGGACCTCTAATTGGATCTCTGGGGGGAATTGGCGGAAGAGCGTAAAATCCATAGCGGCAACCGGATATAGTGTTGCGGGAATAACGGATGTGCTTGATCTTGGCAAAGGATGGGGGTGAAGGTTACGCGTCGACGCGGAAGAAGGAATTGAGATAGCGAATAGAGACAACAAGGCGACTATTTGCTGCATTTTAAACGCGACATTATCGCGGTCTATTCTTAGGCAGCATTACATTCATTCAAGCATAATCATCACGTGGAATCCTTCAATCGTCCATTTGTGGATGTTCTGCCTAATTTACAGGGATCTGAATCCAACTAATTCAAGGCAGACTTCCTTATCTTATTAGTAACAGGCTGCGCCTTCCTTCAATTCAGTTGAACTTTTATTAAAGGGATTAATTAAAGAATTTACTCAATTTAGAATCAAATAAGCCTGTTGCACTTCTCTTCTGGTTGTAATTGCTTATAACAGTTCACACAACTTCATTTAGACATTAGCTGCTGATGAATGCAGCAGATTGTCTGGTAAGGTTATTTCTGAAAAGGGTAGAAAGGCAAAACGTCAAAAAGTGAGGTTCTGCCCGGGCTCGAACCGGGGACCTTCTCGGTGTTAACGAGATGTCATGACCAACTAGACCACAGTACCAAGCTGTTTTTGTTGCAAGGGTGTTTTCAATAGCAGTTCATAACCTCGACGGGTAAAATCGATGCAGTAATTTCATTCACACCACCTACAAACATCCAAGACCTCGCTTAAAACGCCGAATCCTTCAATTGACGTGTCGTTACATTCTCAGGGTGACATTCTACCCGCCACCTTATGATGGGTTTTACATGTCTTGCCAAGTCGGCGCAGTCAGGTGGCTGTAACGGCTGAGATACCACTTGGCTTTGCGTTCCGCACGGTCAATTGGTTGTTCAGGGTAGCAAATCAGGCGGCTTGGAGTCTTCGACAACTGAATCGAGTAACTTGCAGCGCTTGGTTTTATATGTCCCCTACACAAGCAAGATCAGGTTTTTGGGATACGCAGATGAGACTTTTAATTGCTATTTCTGTTTTGGGACAGCTGTGCGAGACGCCGAGACTGTAGGGGTGGGGGAAATACTCGGAGAACAGCTGCAAAAGAATTAAGTTAAAGTAAGATAGAATTACTAAGTGTAGGTCTGGAAAGTAAGAATAATAACATCTACAAAGAGGAATTATGAATCTTTAGGAGGAGTAAGTTTTAATAAATCTTATCCTATTTTATACGTTATATAGCTTCAATTCTAATAGCTAAAACTATAGTCGCTTCTGTACTGTTAGGCATACCATTGTCCCGCGACCGGCTCCTGAACATTATGAAGTTCAGTTCCGAAACTCAGGTGACCAACTGCAATGCTCCTGTCGCTGAGCTCGGCAGAGGGCCCAGCCCAAGAGGGTGGTACCTTGACGGCTCCCCACCGGACTGGGTTCCGTGCGACCTCGCGCAGGTAATCTTGGGCTTCTAGAATTGGGACTTCCTCAGACCTGGCCCCGTGAGATACCTCCTCTGTCACATTTCCTGCTCCAGCATTGTTTATTGAAATAAGAGGTTCAAGATCGTCAGTCGAACCTCGCAAATTGATCATCTCATAGGCTGAGTCCCCATCATCCTCTACCAGTCTTGACTTGAGCCGTAAGCTCTTTTGCACACCACTGCCAGGATGAGTGCCACTGTTTTCTTCTAGAACTGGAACGTGACATGCTGCGGATATAACAACAGAGCTAGCTCCTGCTAGAGGCATCGCAGTCTTGACCTTTCTTTGCCCCACTAGGGTGGGAATAATGGGCAGGACGATCATCGTAATAAAGAGTATGAGGATCGTAAGAGTTGAGTAACCGATACCAACATAAGCATCTATACTCAAACCAGTCTCCGAGACACCTTTTCTACGCTGTTCAGGTTCATCAATTTGCTGGCTCCACTCGTAGTAATCTGCATGGAAAAAGGTTAATTGTGACTGTGCTGATTGTTGCGATTATCCAACGTACCTCCTTCCGCTACAAAGATATAGAAAGCATTTGACACCAGCCAGTGCGTGAAGATGCTAACAATGATCAAGGGAACACTGTATCGATATGGTAGCTGTAATCGGTATGCCGTCCGCTGTTGGCCTTTGGGCTGGGATACCCGAAGAGGGCGAAAACCTCCTCCATACGAGTTCCACTCTTTTTCAGCGCACAGGTGAGTGTAGATGTTATTGTATATGAAGTAAGTGATGGAAAGAAGAAGTTGTGGCAGGTTAGCTCTCAAAACACAGTCGATAAAATTGACTGCTGACGCCGGAGAGATCGACAGTATTCCGTTGCTCATGCTTTGGAGCAAGCTTTGTCCGGCCAGAGGGGTCCTTAGGTTTGCTGCGATGAACCCCCCGGCGAGGAGAATAATATCCATAGACAACATTCCGTAGCTTCGGGCCCAGGTCTGTCGATCGATGGCTGACAACCAGCTTTGACGCGTTGGTGCAGCGGTCATTGCAAATGCGCAACCAGCGCCCATGTCCTCTTCAAGGTCCCTGTCCATGAGGCACCGCCCAATTGTGCTTTGGTCTGGAGAACGGATAAATGATTGGATAGCATCGCCCAACACAACCAGAGGCTGTTCTTTCGGTAACGTGAATAGAACCGCGAGACAAAGGACTCCCTTGACGGCAATTGAGGCAACAACGATGATGAGGAGTTGATTAGAGATGGCGACTTTGCACTTTTGAGATAGTTCGTCGACCAAGCAGTATTTGAGAGTCAGATTTGTTGCAGCTTCGTCGGCCATGTAGGACGAAGCGTAGGGGGAAAACTCAAATGTGTAATCCGATGGTAGACTTCCAAGCCGTGTCGACATAGACTCATTCTTCCAGAATCCGACCGCTCGACCACACGTTTGGCTACATTTACCAATCGGTCTCTGATCGGAGCTGACACTGGTTTTGCAATCAGCAGCAAACCAAAGGGAGTTGCTCTCATTAGCAGGGACATGCATATCCCAAAAAGACTTATCAGTGGTAGAGTTGAATGGCTTGAAAAGTGTGGTTCGGTTCCATCCCTCCCCATCCTCCAATATGGAAGTCTTGTTCTGAGACTCAACAGAAGTCTTGTTCTGAGACTCAACAACCATCACCACATTGGCAAAGGTAACGCGCGGGTTACAGTAGACGTACTGCCAGATGCAATCTCTGGTCTTGAGCTTCTTCCAGGACCTGGCATATTGAGATGCAGCCTCTATCTTCTTCGATGCATTACTAGACGGGTCAAAGTATTCGCTCACGTTTCGAGGCAACCCATATCCTTCCCAGTCAGTCTCACCTCTGGGAGGCCATAGTGCTGCCCCGGACCCGAAGTACTGCGCACCATTGACGAAAGCCTCGGACGATATAGTGAGATGCCAGTCAGTCCCCAAGTTCTCGGTTGCAAAGATAGCAGAGTTAAAGAAAAGATGAAGAGGAAAAGAGCTGACAAAGAAAAGGATCCAGTATACGAACTTGATCTTTGAAGTCCAGAAGACGTTTCGTAGTGACTGGACACCAATTTTGAGGGCCCGATTTGCTCCATGTGCTTTATCAATTTCGGACCTTGTCGGAGAACTGAGGACCTGCATGAAAAAGTTGGAGGAGGCTAGTACGCCCGTGGAGCAGGCGTTGAGTAAGAGATGCAGCCACGTATTGACTGACTTTGCCTTGCCACATTTTCCATGGAAGAAGACGAAGTTTCTATCGATACCGCCGGATACAGAGACGCCACGATAAATAAGGACAGTGCCGAAAATGGTGAAAATAAAGACAACGATAGTGTTCAAGGTCGCGATAACACGCCAACCGCTGCCAAATATCTTAGATAGCATAGCGAAAACAGTGAGATTTGAAAGGATGGATTTTATCGGTGGGAGTACGAAATAAGGGTGCATATAAGTAACATCTAAAAATAGAAGAAGGCGAGAGCCTGACTTTCGTGCCCTGAAGACGACGGTAAGGCTGCGGTTCCGAACTCAGGATTGGCTGCACTTACCATAAGATCAACATCAAGCTGAAAAATAAGCGACAAGGCGTTATTTCATGGCTATCATTCGCCGCCATAGCCACACCAATGTTAATGAAGTGAGAACCAAGTTTGGTTGGGGGAGTTGCTCTATACCGTTAACAAAAGATTGAGCCCAAGGGGTTGCAAGACCGTAGGCAAGAGCCAAGTATTAATAAACTACACTAGCTACTATGTAAGGGGACGGTAGAAAAACAGCTACGGGAATAGACATTTACACATAGGGATAGAAAGGACTTCTCAAATTACTAGTATCTAGTAAGGTATATAATTATCCAGTAATCAATAGCAAAGCGCTAAGATTATAAATGTATGTAGCAGTTGTATTAAAGAGGAAATTGGACTTGGTACTAGTAGTTAATTAATATTAATTACTGGAGTATCTCTAGCTTGCAGGCCTGTATCCAGGAAGCTTAACAATCAGTATTTCTTAGATTTTAAGTAGCTTTGAACATCTGCCTTCAATGCATCATCGGTCAGACAAAGAGTAACATGTATTTCTGCTTCTGTGTGGGAACTCAGTACTGTGGAACAACCAGCTTCGATCAGAAGGCCACTGGAGAATTCGTATCGATTCAGTGAATCACCTCGTCATCAATCATATCTATGTACAATGTGAATCATCCCAGAGCTTCAGACCCATGATGAAAAGAGACGCAAAGGTACGTGACTTACCAGTATAAAAGGTCCACTTCCATCAATCCAATCTCAATCAATCCCTTCTCAGACAACATACTGAACACTATCAAGTATCAAAAACTACTATATATACTACGATCTCAGACAAACCAACATGTGTACAAGGACCAACAACCGAACTGTCTGCCTAGTCTGCCAAACAGTCTTGTCGCAAAGCTTTGAATCAAGATGCTGCCTCAAGTCTAGAGGTATCTGGGGAAGGTGTAGAAATGTGAACAATGCTACTAATACTACGAGTGTTATTTGTGCGGAGTGTAGAAGGAAGCGCAAGCTCAAACCGAAAGAGTAGGCATGTGATTGGGGATATGTGCAAGGTGAAACAACTTAAAACAACGTGTTGGTGGAACAGAGAGTCTTGTGAACAATAGAAGATAGTGAATATAAGCCATTGACAAGACAATTGTTCTTCAATACTGAACAAAACAGTGATGACGGAAAATTAGCACTGAACAGGTGTTCATATGGTTCAGTTTCCCGTTGGTTTGTTCCGGATTACCCATAGCCTCGTTCAACAATGAAAGCCTTATGAAACGCTGTTACTGAATAACTGTTCCTCAAGGTCTATAAATTAGCCTCTTTCCACTGCCCAACTCAAACTCAAACCAAGCACATCAACAACTTCAACTATATCAACACCACTCATCAGCTACACAACAAACCCAGAAACTGAACTATATCTTAAAAACGTCAACAGCAGCACAATGTGTGTACTATACATTTTCACCGACGATTGCCCATGCGGCAAGGAGCTCTGGCGCGACACTCGTGACGTGCCCTGCGCCAAGGCAGAGGGAGTCATGGGAGCTTGCGGAAACACCGACGAGGCTCACAGTAGCACAACAATCGAATGTTCTGAGTGTGCGGAAAAGCGCAAGAAGAAGGAGAACCCTGATGATGATGATGAGGATAAGTAGAGGGTCGGAAGTTGTATACTCAAGCTTGTAGCTGGTAGCTGCGTGACTATACTATAAAAGCACACAATTTCGATAACTTTTGAAGTTTCCACGGTAACATATAATAATACACTATCTACGTCCTCCTAATCTCAATCTGAGCAAAAGGATCACAAATAGACATGAACCCCATCTCCATAACCTTAGGTTCATATCCCTCCTTGAGTCTAAGATCATACTTCATCAAAATCTGCGCCAGACAAAGCTTAAGCTCACTTCCAGCAAAGAACCGTCCAGGACATTGATGTCTTCCCATGCCAAAGTGAGCATGATCAGGGCTGGATTGAACAAGTAATCCAGAGTTGTCACCTGCTTCGCGACGCTTGTAAAAGCGACAGCCGTCGAATTCGTCAGGATTCTCGTAGGATGGTGGGTTAAGCATTTCGCGACCGTCGACGGCGATGTGAGTTCCTTTGCTAAGGGGTGTTCCGTCGGGGAGGATTGTATCGCGGACAACGATTCGTTCCAAGAGGACTGCAAAAGATTAATTATGAACTTCGGAAAAGGGGAAAGACTTACCAAGAGGAGGAATTTGTCGCTGACACTCCTTCATAAAACTATCCAACAACCCCATCTTGACCAAACTCGCGCCAGTAACACCATCACCCATAGCATCCTGAATTTCTTTCCTCAAAGGCTCAACATACTCGGGTCGTTTAGCAATCCCAATTAGAATCTGCCTAAACAGCTCAGAAGTAGTGAATAAAGCAGCCATAGCAAGAGCTAACTGGACATCGCCCGGTTCAAAGCCCTCAGCAGCCGGATTCTCCATCGTCCAAGCAAGAGCGTCGTAGTAAGCGGGAAGATTGGTTTCTTGACGGCGCTTTTGGACCACTTTGTTGACCATCTCGCGAGCGCGTGCAAGACCGGTGCGACAGGCTGTTGCGTGGGGGAGAGAATACTGACGAATGCCTCGGAGCCAGGGATGGACAGATTGCATTTCTGGAACGGCGGAGAAGAAGTCGAGGACATATTTTCGAGAAAAAGTTTGCCATTCGGGGTCGGAAGCAAGTTCGGGTCCAACAAAAATAGAAGAAGCAGCACGGGAAATAATACCAGTAGTATTATCCTCCCAATCAAGACTCTTCCACTCCTTACTCTCACCCCAAATCTCCTTCAAACCCTTCTCAATAGCATGATCCAGGATAGGCAAAGTTTTATCAGTCTTGCTCAACTTTCCCTGAATCATATTGATCACCATTCGATCCTGATGATGCAGGACAAAGTTAACATCAAAACCGGGATAATTGGCAAAGAAATCTTCTCGAACCAGTTGCTGGTGGTCGATATCTTTGTTGTTCTTAACCCAGTTGATGAGTGTTGGTGGAAGGATTAGTTTCTGGCCGTTGGGGACGTTGATGATGTACGGTTTTGAACCGTGGGTTGAGAAGCCGGTTTGCAGGAGGGTGCGGGCGTTGGTGATAAAGTCTTGGGGGTTTTTGTTAATGATGGGGAATGTATTTCTAGATCGTTTAAAGAGAAAAGTGCCAATCAATATAGCAATAAGAGAGGAAAGAATGCTCAAGGGAGAAAGTAGGACACTCATTGTCGCTGAAGTAATAATTGTTGGTGTTTGATATGCTATCGATGCTGGTAAGTCTACTATTTAAATGAGAGTAGAAGTCCCCGCGGGTAGAGCTCCCCACCAATGAAGAAATGCTACCTCAGACATCCGGCCAGTAACATATATCCATCGAGCTAAACTATAAACGTTCGCCGGAGTTGAAAGCTTCTACTAGTTTACAAATATAGAGAAATATTAAACGTATTTTCCAGTTTTTGTCGCATTCGGGTTGATGTTATTCCCCGAGTTGCCCTGTATTTTAGCGGATAGTCCGCGGAGAACCACTGTAAGCTGCAATTAACATTCACTGATTGGTTCACTAATTGTTAGTGCTCCCGAACAAGCGATGACTCATGTCGCAAATAGGTTAGCTTTAAAATAGATCCACAGTGCACGATGGAATTCTCGTATTTGTATTAGAGTAGGGACATTCTGGTTTGTATTTCCTAGTAACTAAATATTCATCTTAAGAGTTTATCATAAAGATAGCTTAAGCCTTGATCTCCTTGACATCGTCGTGGGAGTGAGCAGAGTGGACAGCACCTGCATTGTAGATGATATCATCAAGACCAATCTCTCTGTTAATCTCAGCCATTCTCTCGTTATCAGCCTGAGCAGCTCCCTCGGATCCAAAGATGATATCCTAGATTTGTTAGTATTAGAACGTAGTAGATCGAGGTCTAGACGTACCATTTCTTCAAGAGAAAGACGCTTGGTCTCAGGGACAAAGAACCAGATAAATCCAGCACCCATCAAAGTCAAGAGACCGAACAGGATGTATGTTCCGTAGGTAATACCCTCCAACATATCAGGAGTAACTTGACCAACGATAAAGTTGTTCATCCAGTTACTCGAAGCACCGAGAGACACACCATAAGGTCGGGTGCTAAGGGGCCAAATCTCAGCAATGATAATCCAGGCACAAGGACCCCAAGAGTCTAAAACAGTCAGTATCACGTCTTACAAGAGTCGGAATCACTTACATCCGAAATGGATGACGAAAAGCCAAACCATGACAATAGCTGCCCAACCAGCTGCTTGGTTGTTCTCAAAGTTATCAATGTTCCTAGCGAGAATGACGGCGATGATGAGATGGCAAATACTCATGCCGACAGCACCGACAGCAAGAACTGGCTTACGACCCAGACGATCGATCCAGAGAACGGCGGGGATGGTGGCGATGAACATGACGATTCCGACGACTCCTGTGGCGAGGAGAGATGTGGTGGTGCTGCTCATACCGAGTTGGCCAAAGATGGAGGGAGCGTAGTAAAGAATCTAGAAGGTTAGTTTGAGACGCAAGAGAGTGTGGTCGACTTACAGCATTGATACCGGTCCACTGCTGGAAGAACATAGTAACGGTGGCAACAATAACACGCTTAAACATAGCCTTTGTCTTAAAAAGCGCTCCCATAGCGACAAACTGCAATTTGAAGATATTTCCAGCAGTCTGTTCCTGCAAATGAGGGAAACGTTCAGCCAGAGATCGTTTCTCGAAAAGAGACTGGGCCTTGATCTCAAGGAATTCAAGCTCGATGAGTTCGTGGTCGGTGGGAAGGTCACGAAGGTTGGCGAGGACTTGGCGAGCTTCTTCTTCGCGGCCGTGGTGAAGGAGCCATCGGGGGGAGAAGGGCATCCACATCATTCCGATGAAGAGGACTACTGCGGGACCGAGTTGGAGACAGATTGGGATTTGCCATGCTGCGTCGGATTGGCCTTCGCCTGTGCCGCCGATGAAGTGAGTGCCGCTGAAGATGTTAGAGGTGTCGTGATGCTGTGGAAGGGGAGGGACGTACTAGTCGATCCAGAAACTAACCATGATACCAAAGGTAATGGCGAGTTGCTGAAGAGCGACGAGAGCACCACGAACTTCCGGAGGAGCACATTCGGAGTTGTAAAGAGGAACAATAGTAGACAAACTACCAACACCCATACCCCTGCACAATATTAGCTGCGTTCAAACCGATGACCGCTGCAACTCACGTGATGAATCGACCAGCAAGAATGACTTGGTATCCAGCTTGAATAGCAGTAGCCTGAATAACAACACCAATAATAAAAACCATAGTCGCAATAAGAATACCATATTTTCTCGAGCAAAGCTCAGCGATAGCGCCGGAAAGAACAGTGCCGAGCCAAGCACCGAGTTCGAGAATGGAAGTCAACCATCCTTTCTTGGTTTGGTTCTTGACATAATCTCCCATGTCTGTTCACGTCAGCTGACTGTTACGCAGAGTCATGGATATAGAGGGAGCGTACGTCGTTCGAAAGCAGGCATGGTCAAAATTCCTGAAAACATTCCCTGGTTGTATCCGTAGAGAATACCACCGATGCAAGCAAAAGCAGCAATTCTAGCGACTTTCCAGTTCTTTACCAAAGCTCGAGCACCGGAAGCACCCATGAGGGCTTGGCGGCGCTGGAGGGCGGCATCGTATGTGCCTGTTGTAGTCGGAGCTCCACCCATGATGAGTACGAGTAAGAAGTTTGATGACAAGCAAGTTCAGGTGTCAGACCAGAATCATCTTGGCGATTGAAGGGCATGCATTTGTTATATACTCTACAAAGCCAAGACGTGAAACTTTGTACTGTTACATCAATCTCGGCTAAATGGGCAGACATGTCAGACAAACACATTCGGGCATTTACAATGAAACGGTCTTGAATGCATGCCGGGTATCCGTTGGTAGGAGGGTTCTCCCCGCAGGTGGATAAAATAGACTCCAATTCAGCCTGAAGGTCTCAGTGGTTGGTTCAACGGTTTAAACTCAGGCTAAACACGACATGGGTTGGTGACAGGGCTGGATATCCGCACCAGTGAAAATCCGGGGATGTAAGATGAGCTCACCACATATGGATAAATGGATGTAGATCTGCGGGGGAACCTGGGGAAGCGGCCGGCTTAAGAGAGTCAGGCAAAACAGCTGATATTTTATGTACTAATGACAGGTCGAACGGTTACATCTAAGCGGTGTCCTCCAAGAACCCCAAGACCCCAAACTAGATAATAGCCGAGAGGAGACGTCTAGGAAGAGACTTCCACGTCTTTGGCTCCTCTGGGATTTCCTCATCCAACAGAACAATACCGGTCTGAAGATCCATGTCAATAGCCTTGACGTACATCTTCCAATCCCGAGAGTATACCTTGTATCCAAGGTACAGAATGAGAATGATAGGTCCGGCCAGGAAAGACATAAAGAATGACTCCGCGCTGGGAGGAGACCCGTCAGCCGCCTAAAATAGTTAGCGATGTAACCCAAGAGAAAAAGTCTAGACTCAAACTTACATAAAGGGCCGAGTAGAAAGTGGCCACCAGAGCAAGGACATTAAGAAAAACGCCGAGATAACTACCCCAGACACCGAATGGGGTTTTATAAGGAATCAAACCCATGTTGATTCCTTGGGCGCGCATTCCTGATCTCATTCTTGCGTGCGCGAGGCAAATAGTTCCCCAAACGAAAAGGAACGCGAGACCGGACAAGGCCAAGAGCCAATCAAATACGGTACCGCCCTTGGGAGATTCACCGATGTATGCCAAAAGTCCAAAGCCGAGTTGGATGATCACGCAGTAAATAGGGCGTCCCTTGCCATCAATGTAAGTAAGGAACTTGGGCGCATGTCCTCTCATAGCCATAGCCTGCATGGTACGGGTTGATCCAAAGGTACATGTGTTCGCGACGGACAGAACGGAGATTGTAATAACCGCGTTGAAGATAGAGGGAAGAACCTTGATACCTGCATCTTGAATGGCCAAGACGAAAGGTGAAGCCTTTGTGTTGGCGCCAGATGCACCGAGAAGTCTTTCGTCGTCTGATCGAAGGATTGTTCCTACGATGAAGAGGTTGATGACGTAGAAGAGAGCGATACGCCAAAAGACTTGCTTGGAGGCTGTAGGGACGGATTTACGGGGGTCGGCTGTTTCAGCGGCGGCGAGACCGACCATTTCTGTACCTCCGAAGGCAAAGGCTGGTGATGTCAGTAAACGTCACGAGTAGAAGAGGGGATACTAACCTGCAACGACAAAGACAGCGCAGAAACCCTTGAAATCGGTAAAAGCACCAGGATCGTGCCAGTACTTTGTTCCGAGGTAGCCTTGATCACCTACACCACCGCAGTTGATGATGATGCCGAGGATGATGAAGCCAAGACAAGCAGCGATCTTGATAGCAGAGAGAACAAATTCGACTAAATGTGTTAGTATGGGTTGATGATGGGATTGGTGACTTACCTTCTCCATAACCACGAACACCAAAGATTTGAACGATGGTTAGAGCGACGAGGAAGACAGAGACCCAAACAGCCTAGTGCATGTTAGCGGATGCCAAGCCGCCAAGAGATGCCAAGGTAGATCATGAAACTCAGCCTCAAGAACATACCATATGAATATCAGTTCTCCAAAACTCAATAGTTCTAGACGCAGCAATCAATTCGAAGGGGAGGACAGTGAGCCAGGAAAGGGCATATTCCCAACCACAAGCAAATCCCCAAGAAGGATCAACGAAGCGAACAATGTACGTGTAAAAGGCACCGTTGACAGGGTACAAGACAGCCATCTCTGCAAGAGCAAGGTTTGTACACAGCAACATGACACCAATGATGAGGTCTATACAATTAGTCGTGGTCGATCGATCGAGGGAGGGTTCTTACATCCTACAACATGTTAGTATAGACACAAAATAGTGGTAGATTAGGAGAAGGTTACCAATGACAAGCGCTGCTGGACCACCCTTGTGAAGAGCACTTCCAGAACCGACGAAAAGACCAGCTCCAATGGCACCGCCGATAGCAATCATCTGCATGTGTCGATTCTGCAGATGACGCTTAAGCTGGCCTTCGCCGAGTTCTTCATCGTGGGGGACTTCGACGGTTGTTTCGTCTTTGACGGCTTCTTTGTGGGGTGGTGTTGACGACATGGTGGCTACAGTATGGAAGACCAAATAGCTGTAGAATACAAAATAAAGAACAAGAGATTCGGGAATACCCTCGTGTGCTGCGGACTTCCTGTCTTTATGTGCCAAGACCAGAGTATGCTAATCAAGCTTAAGATAAGCTTCCAGACGCTAATGCCGGGGCAAGCTTCTCAATCAGCATGTCGCCGAAGGAGGGTGGTCTAGAACCTAGTGTGCAACAACCCATGCCATTACCACCGAGACAACTCAAGCCAAGAAGGCCAAGCCGATCTCCTTCTTGGCTAATCAAGATCTGTTCTCGGCGTGCAGAAAATGCGCATCGCACTACCATTCAATACATTTCTAAAGCTATTGGTTAATGGTTTGAGCTTGTGATATGCTTATTTCGTGATCTGACCACCATAACATGATTGACCTTCTTATCAGGGACGTCTTTCCCGGCCTTTTGTTCCTTCCAACGCCACACTTGCGATAGCGCTTGTCGTACAGATAGGACTTTGTGTTCATTGGGTGTTGACGCTGTAGATTACAGGGGATAAAGCGCTGTTGGCTTACCCCAGACTGTCAGAGGGAAAGTGCTTTTAACTTTTAAGAGTTAGCGAAGAGATTAACAGTTCTTGCGGTGCTGGGAGTGGAGTTCTAGAACAGTTCTTTAGAATCGTTACTGGGAGGATTAGCGAATGATAGTGTGTTTGTTATCGCTGGTGGTTTTAATGTTACCGTCGGGGATGCTTTACCTACCGGATTAGGAAGGTGGTTAGCTGTCTGCAGATAAGCTGGTGCCGTGCATCCGGGCCAATTGAGTTGATAAGGTATCATATTGCGACAGCGTCTGTGATTTAGGATCTTCTCAATGGAACATTAGAGTCTCGATGCTTATTTTCGGTCGGTAAGGCGTAGTTGACTACAGTAAGAATGTAATTATTCCCCGTCTTACGAAGTCCCTGCAATTACTTTAACTCGTATTATCAACTCTTGGAGATCTTAGCTACTCTACCTTAAAGCCTCCTTGTTTTAATTGGCAGTTTAACGTAAGTAAAAGAGCTCTTGCAGTGTCTAATAGGAGCTTCAATCCCGTGATTCTCGTAATTTGCACGAGTACTTGAACATGTCAAAGCTGTCCCTACTGGTCTGAGGCAGGTGGAGATCCAATGCCAGCATTCAATACGCCTGGCACAGCAACTGTGACCCCCATTTCAACTCCGTAACTGCTGTTTGTGGCAATTCACCAAATTCTCGGCCCAATTCAGACGACTAAAGTCCGTAGGAGATTGAGTGGCGTTCAAAGACTCCGATACGTGCGGCGTGGTTTAAGTTGGTGTCGTTGAAAAGCCCGGTAAGCTGCATGTGACCCTACGGGCTACGTTACAGCTGTACTAAGCTCTGGACTTTAGCAACCTCGGCTTGTTCCTTAGAGTAGGAGCTGTACGAATGAGGCGAAATGAGGCGCTCAGAGACATGAACCGTTAGGTCCAGCTCACAAGTACTAACTAAAGCTATCTGATGCTACCTTATGATCGGAAAAGCATCTGCAATATAGTAATGGTTCAGTTTTAACCTTTACTTTACATTGAACTTACTGTAGTTTTGTAACCCCTGTAAACGGGGGTCGATACACTTAGATGAAAGCACTTTGATTGCTCGGGCTACGGTTTATAAAGTATAATAGTTCTTAAGTAACAATAAAAGGAATTAATTAATATTAGTCTGCCAGACGCTATCTGCTAGTGTCAGCTTCATGAACAACCTCGGGCCCATCATCCGCTGCAACGGGCTGCTGTCTCACCACCATATCATTCCTCTTACTGCCTAGAGGAAGCGATTCCGACAGAGTAGCAGTATCTTGTGTTTTCTTCCCCTTTCTCCTCTCACGAAGACAGAAAATACCAGCGCAAGAAAAGACAACTCCAAACACTACACCTACAACTATCCCAGCTATACCTGCTCCGTCTAGCCCTTTCTTCTCTTTGTCTGGCTCCGTATCTGTTGTGCTTGCAGCAGCTGGCTCTGCGTCTGTGGTAGTTGAAATCGAAGACGTGGCTGGAATCGACAGAGATTTGTCTACATCCACAAATGTAGATATAGTGAAGTTAGGATATTTCTGTCCCTTATAGGTAAAGTCGACGCTCGACACCCTCGTCGGTGGCAATGATGCGCATCGATAATCACGGACACCGCGGGGGAAAGCGTAGGTTCGACAATATGGAAGAGTATCGTTTGTGCTAAATGATATTGTTCAACTACGTGGACGAAGAGGCGCGGGCTTGATGGACTTACCATAGCAGGTTATAAGTATTACTAACGCAGTCATCCTCACATAGATTAGGATCCAGAGCCTCATCTCGTGCCAAGCATTTTGTATGAGCGATTCCAGTTGTTTCGCCGTCAATCTCACAAGCGAGGTATTTGAAAGACTCGAGTTCCCATAAACAGCGATTCTTATTCTCGCAAGTAATCGGGATTTGGACAGAGCCGGAGAGGTAGCCGCATACAGAGTCTGAGGCGTAGGTTATGGTGTAGGTAGGGATCTCATCGGCTCTGATTCGAAGATCGACCGCTCCCGGAGGGAGAGTAGGCAAAGCATTTGCCTTATCGTAGCCAGCTACAGCATTACTTGTTGGCAGCGGATAGGCGATAAAACGAGCAGCCACAGTGACATAAAATGTGGCGCAGATAAGCCACGTAGGCGACATAGAAGAGTTCATAGCGACAAATGATAAAAACGAACAAGGAAGGGACGAGAAAAATGGTTTAAAAGCCCGTTAAATGTTCCCGTTTTATGCAGGGAGCGGAAAGCCTACGAGATTGATAAGGCGGAACCAGGCAGCCACTATCTCAAGCCTCAGTGACGTGGGACGAATGGATGCTAGGTGGCTTGCAGGTAATGGGACAATAGCGCTACGCCAAGGCAGTTAATTGGCGGTTAAGGCTCACTGAGAGGTGATAGAGTGTCTCATCAGTACAAGTGACGAGTTTAGTGCTTAACTACCAGATTAGAGGAGTATAGAGTGATAAGAAAGTAGGATTCATCGTATGATGTTGTTTAAGCCTCGTTTCGTAGTAAATACACTTCCATCGAAACATCGCCACTACACCTATCTTACAACAATCTTCATGTAACCCCCATCTAAGAAAGATTACCGGTACTATATCCCTTCTTAATATCCTCCCTCCAAGCACTCCTCTCGACCTCCGAAACACCAGGTCCCTTATAAACACTCCCATAAAGCCCCGTAGCCCAACTCTTGCCATCCTTAGCAGCCTCCGTCTCACCATGCTGTTTAACATACTGCTTAGAAGTATAATGTCTTCGGTACCACTTTCCATAAGTGAGGAGGTAGTAAAGTCTGAAACAGAGGAAGGCGAATTTATCGTTTTCGAGATCTTCGGGGTATGTTGCGCCGAGATCGACTGCGGCTGCTATGCCGGACATGACGGCTACTTCGTGGGCGTTGACCAATGTCCAGGAGGCGGCGAAGCGAGTGTGATTCTTTGCGTTAAGGAACATCATCCATGGGACGACGAAGAGGTAGTGTGTGTAGCTGTGGCAGAGTTGATGCCACCAATCTTTGCGAATGATTTTATCTTCAGCGATTTCGTTGTCGCTCCACAAATGGCTATCGCGGTCCTTGTTGAGGTAGATAGTCTGGAAAATATGCTGCTCAAAAGGAACCTTTTCAGGAAACTGGCTCTGATAGTTGGTGCAGTCGAAACACATCTCCAGCTTGGACTTATCCTCGGGATACATCTTGATGTAGTACATAGGTCGATACTCTGTCCTTGCAAAGTTGCAACGTTCCGTTTGGTCTGTTCCGTTGACGTTGGCAACAGCGAGGTCGTCCCGGTAGAAATTCTCGTAGTGTTTCTTCATGTAGTCTGAGTCGTTGTGGGTGATTGTGATATCATCGCTGAACTTGGCTGATCCGAGAACCTTTTTCTCCTTCCAGCTGGCAGTCTTTCCAAGGACGCGCTTAGCTGTGTCTGCGAGACAGCAAAGAACAAGTTCATCGTATTTTTCTTCTCCCTGAGGGGCATCAGGGTCTCCTCCAGCGGGGTTGTGATGGTCTGGTGCAGGTGTTCTGGGCTTAAGCTTGACAACGACACCGTGTTTGTTTCGCTGAACAATTTCTGTCAACTCAGTCGAGAGTCTAACAGTGACTCCCCTCGAGATCAGATCCTTTCTCCAAGTCTCGTAAAACTCGGAGAATTTGGGAAATACAATCATGGGCGGTTTGTTGCTCACGACAGTATTTTTGTCAGAAGGATACCACATTCCATAAGTCGGTGAAGTACACAGCCTCTCAAACATGATGGCAGGGACTCGAGGAGTCTCATTTCCAGTACCGAGGAACAGAGCCGTCATGGGAAGAGCGATAGTGTTTGTAAATTCCTCCGAAAAGAAAAACATTTTAAACACAAGCTTAAGAGGGAGAAGAGCAAAGAAGATTTCAAACCAGCGCATAAACTTGAGAAGAGTAGCAAGACGTCGAACTTCCTTCTCATGACGAACCAAAAGTTCAGTAGGAAACACATTGTTCCAGAAAGTATCGTCTTTACCGAACGATACATGAAGTTCACAAGGATCAGCGTGATAACCCTGGCGATTAAACATGGTGACAGTGTGGTGGAAGATGTAAGAACCTCCCTGTACACCTTGGTTGCACCATGAAGCTCCATGGCGTTCTTTGTCGATGGGAATGGAAAATGCTTGACCACCGCAGTAGTCAACTGCATCAATGAGCGTAACGTCGAATTTATCAGGATGTTCAGAAAGATGATGCGCCGTAGACATGCTGAGAAGGTCAGTATAATTCAATACATTTTGATGTTTACATACCCAGCTGCACCAGCACCTACAACAAGAACACGCTTCCGGGCATTGCCCTTGCTTTCACCGTTCTGAGCCATGAGTGCTTCAACGTCTGTATTGTTCTGCGACATGTATCCCGAGATGATTCTCACGATAATGGATTCAAATCTGAGAGATCATTCAGTCTTGGCCGTGGGGTTTCATTGACTAAATGTTTCCATAAATTAAAAGTCATGACGGGCTTGACTTGAATTGCTGACGTCAATGACTCTTGTGGAACTGGGATCTTCCGATTTGGGATGGGGCTTGATTTTAGTACCGATCGTGACGCGCTGTCGTAACACGCTAATTTTTAGAGATCTAGGGTGGGATCGATCTTTATTTTCGACGCGATTTCTGACAAGATGAAAGGAACGGAATACTGTTTCAATTACTGTAAAAGTTGTAAAATTAAACAAATATCTCTAATTGAGCTATCTTTAAAATAATTCCATGTATAGCTTTTCTATTAAGTGTACCCTGAACCGGTGTGCAGAAAAGACCACATGTAGCAAATAATAAAACAAAAAATAAACCAACGTTATAGTGAAATTAACGATTACAACAATGCAAGTTAATCATCAACAAGAGATTTAAACTTAATTTAGATACATATGCTTAATTTATGCTGATTTTTAATAGTAAATAAACTAAAAGGTCTACTAAGCTATTTGATAACCTTAGTACCCTGGAATTTCACTAATATCCTTAACATTAATCTCTTTCTTCCCATTAACCTCCCTTCTAAACGAAGCACTAGCAGGATACACTACAACGATTAGTAAATTCCTCTCAACTTCACAGAAAACTCACACATCCTTCTCAATCGATTAGCACTTCCCAAAGGCTGAAAGCTCACAAGTCCATGCCTAGGATCAACTCTCAAATGATCAACCCAGAACCGATTCCTCTCCTCATTCCAACTGTCTTGCTTCGGAATAATCACCTTTGCAACAGTCTGAAATGGATATTTCTCAGAGTCCCATTCTGAGCCGGCGTATTCAACGGGTTGCTCGGTTAGATTCCCGAGGAGTTGGACTTGGAAGAGATACTCTGCTTCGTTATCCCTGTAGAAATCGCGTAGCCATTCGTGAAGAACGCCGTCAGGTTGTGTATCCACGGTTTCTTCGCTTCGTTTCTTCTGTGCTGGGGTATTTGGGATGAGTCTATACTTGACTACATAATCTCCGTAGCGATATGCAGTCTGAGAGTAGAACGTAATGGACTACAAATGCTGATTCGGAACTTGGTTTCGTGCTTTTTGAAGTTCTTTATCCGATCTCTCCTCGATTTTAGACTCTTGTTCCGTCGTGTTGTAACCATAGTTAAGACGAAGATCAAGAATCTCTTTGGTAGTCTTTGCATCAGCTAGATCAAGTGCTGGAGTACTGTTAAACTCAATATCTTGAGTAGAGAAGTCTTTGCCGGGCTCGAACATTTCGCCTCGGACGTTGAAGACTTTCATGGCCAGACCTCTAGGCTGAGGAATGCGGTCCTGGGAAGTTAGTCAAGGTCTTGTTGGGAAAGAGTAGCTTACGTCGAGTTTTGGATCACTTGGCTCAGAGCTGTATCGACAAATGATAGGATACTCGGCAGCGTGTGAGAAGAGTTCTGTCTGCTTTAGATGCATGGGTAAATCATCAGAAACAATCATGCTTCCTCTAGCAATTCCCTGTGTCCTAGCATGCGTTCCTCCAAAACAATGTCCATTCTCTTTATAGAAGCGTCTCTGCGTTTCATTGATCTTATCAACAACGTCCCTAATATCCTGCTCTTCGTTTTCTGGTATTTTCTCAACGCCGTCAGCGTCCCAGCGAATATAATTTCGATCAGACATTGTGAACCTGTCTGTATGGTAATTACAAAGAGATGTCCCAGCATCCATATGACGATGATTATTTTATGACGTGGGCTATTGTTAAAGTGGATGCCTCTTTCGGGACTAAGCATCGGGTTAACCTTAGTTGATTCTAGCGTGGAGATTACCGTTCATTGTTCAGATTCCGATAGGTGGAGATGCCGATCGGATCTATCCTTCAGAGTTTGTTCCTGCGATCTTCGCTTGTACATTTCAATCAAAGACCTAATACCAGACCCAATACTAGACAACATTAGTAGAAATAAATAAGAAAAATAAAGACCTTAAGTCTGATACAGCTAAACAAATCAGTAGATAAGCTCTACCCATCTCAATGTATCCTCCTCCCTCTTGAATGGTCACTTTACGTCCATGTCTCGGACTAGACCGAAAACAACATCCCAACGCTTTCCCCGGAAGCAAATCTCCTACCCTGCTCCATCCGGCTAAAGCGAAACAACACCAAAAAGATAAAGGTGCATCTGGTCGTTTCTCCCCGAACCAATCAAACCCATGTCTCGTGCACCCCGAATGACATCAACGATCCAAATGATGATTTTGATTGGGAGTGTTTTTCTTTCTTGTGTGACTGTTAGATAGAAGAATGCAGATCAGGTTGGGTTTTTAGATGGTGCTGATCCCCCGCCATTCCATTGCTCCCGTTACACAACCATCTTCCCCTCCTCATCATCCCTTTTTTTTTTTTTTTT